>NW_010143541.1:34412-39493 GCF_000699245.1 Pterocles gutturalis
GAACACAAAGGCAAACTGTCAACTAATTTTAAAGAGCCCAGAATCTGAACTTTATTGATTCACATAAGCATCAGCTCAACTATGTTTCTTCCACCTTGCACCCGTGCTCATGCTGCGCCTTCTATATAGGACATATAGAACATATATAGGACACTGTATGTTTTCTTACCAGTCAATCTGTATCTCACTTGTATCTGTTTTGTTGTTGGCAACACTGAGACCTTTTCCAGAGTACCATGGTAGAGCTATCATGAGAAGTGTGGTGGAAGCGTTTCCTGAAGGATGTGGGGAAAGGCTTGTGGTGATGTGCAATTTCCGAAAAAGGTGCTTTGAAGGGACCTAGGGAGTTGTCCTGAACCAGTGAGGAGGACAGGAGCAAGGAAGGGATAGAACAGGGCATGATGCAAGAAGTTAATTTGGGAAAGAAGTCCTTACTTGTTCTAAAAAAGCCTTTGCTATGTCATTATATGCTGGGTTTAAGGATTAGCATTGGAGAGGAGAATCAATATATTGCTTGTAGGCTTTACAGGACAGTTTTGTTAATATATGCATTTGTTTTAAGTTTGTACATCATCACATCTTCTGCAGCCCTCACAACATACAAATCCCAAAAGAACTCATATGAAGGTTTCTCTGTCTTTATTCTATTACATTCTGATTACTCCTTCAAAGTCAGAAGGTGGTGTGTATGTGTAGATAACACCTTTTGCTTCCTACAACCCTAACCACACTGAATGTGGCACTGCTGGATTCTAAACATGCCTCATAGTTCTGTCAGTCTCGATTTTACTTCCAGGACTTCTGAGTGATACATTAGTTCAAGCTATTGTTTGAGGTAGAATTTATGTGCTCATTCTGGATTATGCTAATTAATTTGGCTTCCATATATCATCACAAAACACGCTTAAAATCAGCATAAGTGACAAACTTGACATTCCTCTAGAGAAAGGAAATCTTAAATGTTTTAAAACTGCTGGAGCTGGCCTTATCTTACCCTGTATCCCAGATGTATTTTAGGGACAAAGGATTGTAGCCAATGCCTTGTGCTATCAATTAGATTCAGTATAGTCAGTGTGAATTAGAAGCGTCCTGAGGCTGAGCAATACTTCAACAGTCCATTGGTTGCTGAAAGCCAGCTGTTTCCCCTAGGTACTCTCTTGAACAGATGGCCAGAACAGAGGACTGAGCTGCTGGGGCTTTGTGTGAGTTTGCTCTGAAATTAAATTACTTTAGTTTGATAGCCACTGTGATGCCGACAGGCAAGTTATAGATTTTGTGTCCACTAATTCCTCACTACATCATAACTACAATTTCATTAGTATGGAGCATTATATACAACATCCAAAACTGCTGTAGAAAATAGGGCAACCCCTACTGTTCTTTGTTTCAACAATATTATTGGAGTTGCTTGAAACTTAAGGTTCTTGATATAATTAGTGGTGTAAAGAGGTTTCCACAGTAGCCCTCTTTTGTACCCTATTACTGTGTAACACGCACCTTAATAAACACATTTAGTAATTTTTTACAAGCTCTTAACAACCATCATTTAGTCTTTTGGTTCAAGTTTTTCATAGCAAGTTCCCGTTTGAGGGGAATTAATTTTTTTCTGGAAGATTTGATCAAGAACTCTTTGGCTGTATTTGAGTAAAAAAGTGAAGCAATGAGTATTTGCAAGAAAATGCAAAGAAATAGTCATGATATGGAATTCAGCATGATCCACCTTATGTCCCAAAGTGCAACCAACACTTTGGATCCTACAATTTCTCTCAGTCTCACAGGCACAGGACAACTTGAAGGCTGACTGATTTCTGGTTTTCTGTGGCTTAATGGCTTCTCCACGGCCCTGTCACTCCTTTGTAAACTGTGGAAAGTTAAAAGGCCAGTTGATCTTTCATATACCTTAGCTGGCAATAATCTCCATTTCCCAGCAGCAATCTCCTTTGAAAGCAGCTGTCATCCCAAATTTTTGGCTGCATAATAAAGTCTCACAAATCAGACTGTAAGAAGTCCCATTAGCCTTCTGTTCAACAGTGAGAAATTAAATCTGAAGCATTATTGTGGAGTTCCACAAATGCCGAAAAAGGATGTGTTTTTGAAAAAGACATTTTCATACCACCAGTCATTTTAATGATGCATAATCCTTTAAGTTTTCTCAGGCGAAACTTCACAAAAGGTGTAGTAGAAGGCATGTGTAGATATAGGTGAGATCGAGCGTAACTGCATTTTTGGCCACTAACAATCCTGGGTCTCAAATATCTTTTGGGTCATCTCTTTTTCATACAAGTGTATAACTTAGAAAAGTAATGAACGATGGGCACTATGAGGCACCAAGAGGAGATACAGTCCTTATATTACTTGAAGTGTGCTTCAGCATTTTCCTTCTAGCATATGCTCTTACTAACAGGTGCATGGGCACTTGACCTCATTCTCAAATGATATGTTTCCTAGGCTTGCTATGGTCTGAATTCTTAAGAGTCACATGATAATCTGCATTCTTTTTGACTTGTCATGTGAGATACATTCTGCTTATTTGGTACCTTTTATCTCAGGGGAACGTGCATTGAGCTGGGGTCCAGGACTGCTGATTTCAGTAGTCAGGAGCTCCTGACAGCGCTGTTTGGAGACTCTGGTTGACATAGGCTGATATCTGAACCAACCCAATCTTTGTTCCCTGCTTCCTAAGTTTCTCTGAGAAGTTTCACTCATGTCTTAATCAGAAAGCTATGTGATTACCCGCGATACAACTGCCAGAGGTATATTTTGGCTCTCTTGCTCCAATTGCTGTGTATTGAGACACTTTTGAATGAAATATGGATATACCCAGGGTTTCTAGCCCACTCTGGGCCTGTCTAGCTTGCACAATCCACAATGTGTTAAACTCTTATTTAATGGTTACTCCACAAAGAGGTACATCTCTGAGTGGTGTCTGCCCACAACCAGGCATTTCAGCAACATCCCCTTCATGCCTACAGGTGCTGCATTCCTGGGAATCAAAAGCACTGGTAACTGCAGAGGGCTGTCCCAGGGTGGGTAGGTTACTTGGTCAAGGGTAGGTTCATGAGCACTGACAAAAGTTTTCACAAGTTGCATCTCAGGAGAGCATTCCAAAGGTTTTGTCTTTTCAAGCTCAGCCTATTTTCTCCCAGCCATCTGCTTACCAAAGAAATATGCCGGCTTCCTACCTTTTATGGAGGCCTAGCCTGTCCTCTAGCGGTTGGGTCATTAAACATCATACGGATGGGAGAGGACTCGACAGAGCTGGCCTGAGCAAACACTAAACAGTCACGGCACCGTGGTTTTGCCGACTGAGCTATGCTGTTGCTATGTACAAAACTGCTGGTACTGGTATGCGTAATGCTGTTTGTGTCAGTGAAACAGCCCGTGAGAAAAGATAAAGGCCTTCAGCTAGGGGTCATTTCTGGGCTCCTTCTCAGGCCTGATGCCACTTCAGAGGAAAGAGCATCTACTGCAGCTTAAATTGGGTTGAGAGGAGAAAGGGCTGTAAGGCCTGTCTTCTGTGATTGCTCTGGAAGGAAAACTGTAATTACATGGAATAATGGGATGAATGTTTCATAATGAAAGTACAAAATTAGTGAGCTTTATTGATTCATCTGTAATGTACATACTATGTTATAAATCATTAATTTGAGAATTTAGAGTTTCTTACATTTGAAGCTCTTGTTCTGTTGGTTCCCAAACACTCGCTTATTGAGGAATGAATAGCATTGATTTTCCTCAAGTAGACTGATTGCTTAGATGCAAGAATTTATCATTTTTTTTCCCCATGGACTATAGCAAAGGAAGAGCTGCAGCTTTGATCTCACTGACTTGTGGTAGCATCTTCTATTCCTCTGGCACGCACTTTAATTTTTTAAGGCAAAATTAAAAAATTGGCTTTTGTGGCATTCTCCTCTGCTATGCCAATTTCTTAGCTGTATCCTTTTAGCAAAAGGGATTTTTAGATATATTTCCTTAGATTTTTCATCATACTGTTCAGTATCCTGATGTTAACATTTATTTCTGTTAAAGTGCTGTAGAAGCTGTAGGCAGCAATGAGGCTGTTAAAAGGTAAATGCGAAATGAGAAGTAGCACATGTAAGAAAACTACACTTGGTACAGCGGAAGAGACTAGAACTGAGGGGAGAGAAGGCAGCCCATAGAGAACTGCAAAAAGCACTGGCAGATTATCAGCATCTGAATTAATCATTTGTGTCCACACTGCAAAGCAGAGAGGAGTTATGAGCCTGAAGGAAGGCACAGTTTGAGTTTTACTTTGCTATCATCTACATGTAACCCTGAACACCCTGCTGAAATTTGTGTAGCTTCCTAGCCTTCTCCCATGCTGCTCAAGGCAGGTTGTGTTGACTGTAAGCTGAAGCTTACGTTTACACCCAGATTACTTGGGAAGATATGATCTAGATCCTGAAATATTTTGTAGAAAATATTTCACACAGAACTTTGCAAAACAGGGAGACCTGCTGCTCTGCATTCCTTCCTCTGCTCATCACTTTTTAAATCATGTATGCATTAGCATCCTTAAGAAACCTGCATCTTGCAAGACCACACTATCAGAACAGAAGGGTATGGATGGTTTTCACTGTATACTAGACTCACCTTCCTCATGCTGTGTGTTGGGTTCCCTCCAATTGTTAACTCCTATTGACAGGCTGTACTGCCCAGCTCGTTTTTCACCTGCAATAAACCAGAGCCTTCAGGACACAGTTTCATGGGCAATGACAGGATGGACAGCAGGCTGGAGGAACGCTTCTGAAAAAATTCTGAAATGTGGATTGCACCTTCCTTCCTTCCTTCCGCTCAGCTACTGTGGATTTACCCCTGGCGGGACAGACAGACAGGGGTCTGGAGAGCTGCAAAAACTCTCCTGAGACGCTTATTATAATTAAAAAGCTTCTATTTCCCACCACCCCCAAATCCAGTCAAGGACATCTCTGGTGAAGCAAGGGCAGAGAGCAGCAAGCCGGCCGTGTGTGCATACTGGGGAGCTCCCGAAAGCCGAACACCACCTTCCCCGAGGGGGGTAACTCCTTTCCAGCCTGGCCTCACTCCCCTTCCCAGCCCAG
>NW_010143542.1:0-303 GCF_000699245.1 Pterocles gutturalis
GACTCTGGAGGTTTGGGGAGCATGGCGAGGACTGGGCGCTGCAGTTGGGTGATGCCAGGGCACCTTTGGGGACCCCCCCGGCACCATCCAGGTGGGGCCAGACCCTCCCAACCCCAAAACCCCATTGATCCCAGCAATGGAGTGGGGATCGTGCTTGTGCCTGTTGTGCTGGAGCATCACCCCACAGTGATGCCCAAACCCACCCTGAGGCCACGGTGAGGGGCTCATACCTGCACTGGGACCCATTGCATTAAAGCAGCTGCCACCTCGGGGACTGTCCCCCAGCCTGCTGGCCCTGGGGAT
>NW_010143542.1:360-1676 GCF_000699245.1 Pterocles gutturalis
GCTGGAGCTTCCTTCACCAGCTGCCTCCCATATACTGCGCTCTCCTCCTCACACTCCACGGTCAGGAATCACTTAATTCTGAGTCTGTTAAAGTCTCGTGGCTGTGCAGTCGATCATGGTTTGCATTTTGGGGCAAGGAGGAGAAGGGACACACAGCAAACAGGGGATTCATAAAGCTTTGGCTTGGCAACACTATATATTTCTTTAAAATCCAGCTGTGATGTCTCTGTGAACCCCACAAACTACATGAGGACTGATTGCAATTTTTTCCCTCGTTTGCTCCAGATTCAGCCTGGCCGGAGGAGGAAGAGCCATCGTGGTCCGGGGCAGGCTGGCCACATAAAAATAGTTCAGAGAGGGGGAAATGACCTTTTTTCTTCTGCCTGAAGTTAATTTTACTTCAGAGGAATAAACTTGACGGACGGTGGCCGCACTAACAGCTGTTCCTAAGCCAGCTGCAGCACGTGGGGACGGGTTCTTATGATGCAGGGAAAGCTCTGGGGCATGGCAACGTGTGCCAGCACCCATCGTACCCCAGGGATGGCTCCAAGGAGCAAACCCCATCCTGTCCCCCCTGAAGCACACACAGCTGCTGGCTGCTCCCCTATCCAGGACCAGTACGGATCCTGCTCTGGGTCCCATCGCACCAGGACCCAGCAGGCAGGGGCAGGACTCGGCCAGCCCCATCCCAGCAGGATGGGACACAGGGGATTTAGAGCCAAAGCCGGGACAGCACCAGGAGCACAAGGCAATGGCAGGATCTGCACAAACCTCTTTCCTGGTGGCTCAAAATTCCTTTTGATTCTTGCTTCTGCATGAGCAGAGGAGCCAGGTCCCCATTGCAGGAGTGGTGGCCGCGCGTCCCCAGCCTGGCTCCCCCAGCAGCCGGGATCACTGGGCTTATCCTGAAGCTTTATTTGGTGAAGGCAGCAAAGGATCTTCTCCTTCCATGCACCTGCTTGCCTCTCCCGAAGGGGAGCACCGCATTTTAGAGCCCTTCAGTTCACTCAATAGGCTCGGGAGGGGACAGGTCCTGTCCTCTGGGAGCCCGGCTAGAGAAGAGCAAAGATCCCCATTTCCAGAGTGGATGTAAGGGGAAAAAAAAAGAAAAGAAAAGAAAAAAAAAGAACCCGATGGTGTTCATTTTAACTGTTCAGCCACTTGTAGCCTGATGCCATTAGAGAAAATAAATAGACAAGAGCCACTCGAATGGTACGTGCAAAGAGGAGACGGGAACAGAGACAAAACGAGTGCTGGAAGACAGAAGGAGGCACTATGGCTTTGAAGAAAAGCAAAGAGCCAGAGCGATGCTGCTG
>NW_010143542.1:2255-2713 GCF_000699245.1 Pterocles gutturalis
TGAGCTCATCCCGCAGCACCCATGAGCTCTCCCCACTTGCTCTTGGTGTCCTCCCCGGCAGGTGATGGATGGGGGCGGGGGGGTGACACAGCCGCCACCATCTCTGCAGATGCTGCTCGATACCTCCTCGACCGCGGCCGTTTATACACCGTGATGGATGCAGCCATTGAGGGGGAGCATCCGTGGCTCTGACGAGGGTCCTGCCACCCCTCCCTTGGCTGGGCAGGAGTGTAAATTTGGTAAAACAGCTTCACTAACCTTTGGTTGTTTATTATTCTTTCCCGGATCCTCTGCAACCACAACCGGCTGCAGCCCTGAGCTGGCCACAGCATGGCCCCCAGCCCCCCCAGCATGGGGAAAAATGGGTGGGAGATCCTGAGGGGTCATCCCTACCTGGAGGTGTCATAGAGCAGAAGCAAAATGTGGCTGTCCAAACAGATTTTGCCACTGATAAGTTT
>NW_010143542.1:2802-5287 GCF_000699245.1 Pterocles gutturalis
GGGGAAGCAGGATGAGTGCCTGGCAGACAGCTGGGCCCTGAGTTATTGTTCTGCAGCCCCTGCTCAGAGAAAACCATGTTTGGTCCCACCTGCCTCATGCACCCCAAACCCCCCAGAGCCCCCCAGTCTCACTCCAAGCCCCCCAGACCCCCTATCCTCACCCCTCCTCGCCCACAGCTGCCTCAGCAAGACCTGGCAGCTCTGCCGCAGAGGCAGCAGCATCATGGAGCCATCTCCTGGTTTACCACGGAGAAACGAAGGTATTTCTTCTCTCGAGCCACCAGACAACCACATAAAAGGGTTTTCTTCGTAAGACCCCCACTTTCTTCCCCCTCTCTGCCCTGTATCCCTTTCCGCCCCATCCCACTGCATCCCTAGGGCTGATATTATGTGATGCTCTTGAAGCACCGACTAGCCCAAACCCAGGCTCCTGGGCTAAATATTCCTGGGCTAAATTTTCCCAGGCTAAGTGTGATGAGATGGGGCAAAAGGCACAGGGCTGGGCCAGCAAACAGCCCAGCCAGGGGAGATGCTACAGGAGAAAAGGGGAAAATGGGGAGGAACGGCGGGGAGGACAGAGTGCTGGGGGTCAGAGCAAGCAGCTGAGGTGAGGTGGGGACAACCCTGTCTGAAGCAGGAGGCACCGACCAGCCGAGGGGTGATGGAGGAGGACTGGTCCCATCTGCTCCCTGGGTTACGCTGTTTCTCTGGCCGGCAGGCGTGTGCTCCTGCCAGAGCTATTGATGCCGTTTGCCTCTGCCCCGGAGGCGTTTTGGTGATGGAAGATGCCTCCGTGAACACAAGGGAAAGATAACAACAACAAAACCACATCAGGAGGGGTCGGGAGATTGATGCGGCAGGCGCTGTCGCTTTGCTGCTGAGGGTGTGGAAAGGGTTAACCACAGGCTCGCTTTGGGAAACCCATGAAAGCCAGAGCAGAAGAGCTTCAGTCTGGTGAGAGCAGCGATGCCGTGAAGCCCCTCGGCTCAGTCCCCGGTGTCCTGGGCACCCCAGCGTCCGGCATCGCTCCCGCCTCGCCATCCATCATTCCTGCACCGCCGCTCGCTGGAGCCGGGCTGCCAGGAGCCAAACAAAAGGGGAAGATGGCTGAAGGTGGCTGTTCCTCCTCCCGGAGTGTCACGGGCGAGCAGGAGCAGAGCCTTGGCAGGAGGTCACAGGCTCCGGCACTTCGAGAGCCCCAGTGCCGACGGTCCGGAGGATGCCGATGCTCCAGCCCCGGGCTCCAGCAGCAGCTCCCAGCTCTCTGTGCTTTGATCCAAACCTTCCTTGGGAAGCAGAGCTGGGAGCTCCCATCTCTGCGAGGCTGGTTTGCAGATTTGGGGAGCACAGAGCCTGGCTGCTGTAGGACCCATGTGTTCTAACCAAGTAAACCCATAACATCCCCATCGGGCTCCAGCGCTGTTTCCTCCACCAACGCCAGCTCCCCGCTGCTGGGGGCTGCCCCTTTGCTAACCCTCCGTGTTCTCTCCCCATTGTGCTGGGTTCATCCCCACTGTGTCTAAGGGTTCCCCAAAATACAAACTTCAGAGGAGCCATGGCACTGGGAAAAGCCCCGCCATCGTAACTGGTTACACGGCATCATCGAGATGCTGCCCCCAGGCCAGAGCACCACGCCAAGCAGCACCCCCTCCCAAAGTCAAGAGGTTTGTCTTAAAAAACAAGCCACCGACCTCTCCAGTCCTTGCACAGTTATTTTCCCCTGGGGAAAGCCCTCCCAGAAGCCAGCATCAGTCCCACCAGATGCTTCAGACATCAGCTGAGCTGCAAACGCTGCTTCCCCCCCACTGTGTCCCCTCCCCAGGGCAGCGGGAGGGGACAAGGGCTGCATGTCCCCATCCTGGTCCCCAGCCCCAGGTGGCCTTTCCCACGGAGGGATGCACCAGACACGGGTGGGTATTTTAAACATCAAACTGGAGATCTGAAAGGAAATGAAAAAAAAATATCCCAGGAGCGCTGAAGTGGCTCCTCTGACGCTCCTGCTGGAACATTAATATTTGCCAAAAATAATTTAATCAGAAGCAGCAATATATTTAGTTTTCTGTCCGTTCTGTATCTGTCTTTATTACCTTGGGTAGCTTCAGCTGAGGAACCGGCTCCTCGGTGCACTGCCAGGGACCAGCACCCCAGGGGGATGCAGGTGACACCACAGGGGAGTGTCCCCAGGGTCCCTGTTCTGCAGGGACAGGGTGAGCCCCGAAAGCAAAGTGCTGCAAGAGAACAACAACAGCAACAAGAAATTTTGCATTTTGTCAAGTGACTGAAAGGTTGAAGTCTTCCCCACCAGCACATGGACCTGGCCCGTGGTGGGGGGGGTGTGGGCTGCAGAGGAGGGTCCTGGGCTCCACCAGGGAGCAGTGATGAACAGAGACCCCCCCTCTCCCCACCGAGGGGTCCCACATCCTGTGAGGAGGACAGGAAGGGTCTCTCCTGGCCATCGTGTCCTCAGCATCTGGCAGGTGAGAGG
>NW_010143543.1:0-19197 GCF_000699245.1 Pterocles gutturalis
AGTATCATCTGCAAACTTGCTGAGGGTGCTAGTGTTTTAATTTGGTTCTCCTGTTTTGCTGTTTTTGCTGTTTCCTTCATGTGTGCATTTTTCCCATGTGTTACAGAAGTAGAAAAAAATAGCGTGGACAGCACACAGTCATTTTTAATATTTTGATGAAGATGCCTGTGCCTTTCATGTGCTGAGACCTGCCAATGAAATCAGGTCCAAAAGCAGTAAGCCTGATGCATCAGACGTGCTGTTAGAAACTAACAGCATAGGAAATAAAATTGCTCTGCTCACATGTGTAGTGTTTCCAAGTATTCTGCAAAATAACAGGTCATGGGACCTGATTGTGAGACTGTTGGATGTGAGTGGATTTCCAGTAAAGCACGGTCAGCAAAGGTTGGGTGCAGCAAAGAAATTGCTGACCCTTTATTTTGTTGTACACATCCCATGTGCAAAGCTTCCATTTCAAATTTCGTAATTCAGGAGAGTTGCTTCTTGTTTGACTTCACTTTGCCTCTGGTTGGCAAAAAACTAAATTGTGGTGCTGTCCTACTCAATAGAACTGTTCCTTGTACCTCTGTCTCTTTATAGCAAAGAGTTTATGTCCTGCTCTGTTTTTTTTATCCCTGTGTGCTTATGCACCTTCATTTAAAAAATGCAATGGCAATTATTTGTGTATTCCATCCAATGTTAGGAGAAAGAAGTTAAACCCAGGACATCTCTCCTTCCACATCGCTGACCTAAAGAACAAGCCTTTTTGTCTGTCAGCGAATGCTGGATGTCTTCTGTGCAATGGTACAGCTCAGATAGGCTGGGTGCCGGGTTTTGCTGTATGGAGGAGTTGATACCTTGTTCCCCGAAGACATGGTTGAGTGCAGCAGACTACGCAGGGCAGAGAGCCCTCGTTTTCACTTTCCTGGACAAGTGTTTTAATCATTTAGCTATTACAGAAAACGCATATGGCTGCGCTCTACTTCTGCCACTGCCTTGAATTCTTCCATGTCTTAGTGCTGTACTTGGTGCTGTCAGTGTATTTTGGGGATCATGCAAAGGTTGGTTAATGCATCAGTTGCCTTATGGGGCCCTGGCAGGGGAACGTGCAGTTGTGGCATCTGAAAGTCTGGGGCCTGGGATAGGTAGCAAGTTTGGCAGCAGTTCTGCAAGTGTGCAGCAGTAGATTTATAAGCTAGGAAGTAGTCCACCTGGCAAACAAGGTATCACTCGGGTTTTTTTAATCTGTATGGTCAGTGAGTGGCACAAAAAGTTTCACAGTGGTGATGGGAGGATAGGGAAGAACCCAGTCTGCCTCTCTAATTCTGGCATGGGTTCGCTGGAGAGGGAGTTAAAAAAGCAACTTTGTGCATACAAATATGTGTCCTTGTGAATGCAGTACATTTGCTTTACCATTATTGAGATATATGTATTGAGACATAAGAAATGAATAACCATTCTCTTGACCCCTGCCATCAATGCCACTGTTATTTTTCTCAGGCTTGACATACTTGGACTAGTTACTCATAGCTGCTAGCTAATAGCATAGCTATTGTGGTTGATTCCAGACTTGCCTCTTCAGTTCAATAAGCCTGTGTTTGTTCTCTTTTTGAAAGTTTTACTCTAAATGTTTAATTTGTTCTTCACTTCAAAGGTTCTGAAGAAAAAGCACTTGAAAGATGTACATCTCCAACAAGTGTCTGTGAGAAGGTTCGCATCGTTCAATCTCTTTTCAGTAGAAGACCAGAATTCAGAAGAGGAAACTTGGACCTGGGTTCAGTATAAAAGCATCTTTTATCCTGAGTATAGTGTGTCCTTAAGGTAACCATCATTTAAGTTTTAAGTACTTCCTAAGATCTTGTACAGGCCTCAAATATAAAACTCACTAGTCATTCTTCCAGTGTTTTGTATAACTAGGGCATAGTTTACAAATAAATAGTTAGATGTTATTTTCAGTTGTTTGTTACAGTAAGCAGCTTGTTTGTTGTTCTCTTTTTCTCCGGTACATTTCACTGAGGAGCCAGAGCTGGAATGAAAATTCTGATGGTTGTACCTGTAACAAAATGCAAATATGAGCATTTATTTTATATTTCTAATAGCTTTGTGTTTTGACATTCTTCAGATATAAATAGGATGTAAAAAAACTGAACACATTGACTTGTAATCCTAATAAAAATTTTAATGACATGATGTTATTCATGAAGTTCTAAAAGCTGCTTAGTAGTGAACTATATTTTATTCAGTTTTCTTCTTAATAGTTCTTGTAAAACTCAATTGTATTTAGAAGCCAATTTGCGAAACAAAATAGTAAAAAAATTCCTCTTTCTACAGAAATTATTTATAAGTATTGAAAAAATCTGTTTTATATTAGAGCAGGTAAAACAAATGGCGACATTTCTATTTAAAAAAAAAAAAAAAACACCCCAAAATCTAAAACATACACAGACACAAGACCAAACAAAAAGCCCAACTCCCCCCAAAAACCTTTGAAGGAGTGTTAATAAATTCTTAGTAGCTTTAGCAAAACAGAAGATTTTATAGCTCCCGTTCATTGCTATGTGTGTTGTTTTTTGTTTGTTTTTTTTTTTTTTTTTTCTTTCTCCTACTTTGGTCTCCTTTTCCTTGTTCAGTTTTGTACATATCTATAACTTGGTTTTGCCTCAACAGGTTTCATTGCAACAGTAACTAAAGCGTCCCTGAATCAATACTTGTTTTGCAGCCCCTAATTAGCCCTGCTGAGGGTGTAGGATTTTATATTCTGTGCACAGTAGAGTATATTCTGGAGAGCCTGAGTCATCAAAATTGTAAAGTGCATTTTTATTTGACTGGGACCTTTAATTGAAAGTCAGTCTTAGAAACTAAGATCTAACACAAGCAAGTGACCATCATTAACTGTGACATTTCTGCAAGGTTTTAAAACAAAACAACAAGAAAAAAACTAACCGAAACAAAAAAACCCCCAACCCCAGAACACTACATGCAGGTTGCCATAAATTTGCAGCTGGGTGAAAAGTCAAATACAAAATTGTTTAGAGCTTTATAAAGCCTTAATTTTCCATTTTCCAAGCTTATACTTACTGACGCTAAAAGCCTTCAAAAGAAAACTTTTCAATTTGAAAATGCTGCCTATTTGTAGTAGAAGTAGGTACAGTGTTTTTTCTGTGTATACCTAATCTCTTTGTGCAATGTGTCTATTCCCTGGTTTTAGGTCTTCAGAGGCACACTGGTAATAGGAAATGTAAGGCATTTAGGTAGAATTTAGGCTGAGCAAGTCTGCAGTCCTTTACACTGCAGTCCTGAACTTTTTCCTTCAGTCTCCTTCGTTCACTACCGTGGATTGCAACCTTCTGTGTCACCTACTTGATTTACTAGTTACGGGAGTTTTAAGGTAGAAGGCGAGCTAAGGTTCACCTGTGCCAGCAGTACAAAAGCCAAGGGAATGTCAGGCTGATCTTGCTCTGACATTTGACATTTGTGCACTTCTGTTTCGATCACTTCCCATGTCGTCATTTCTAGTATTTTTTATTTGGCTAATAGTAGGTTAGTTACTGATAGGACACAGATCAGACTGTAGACTGTGAACAAGCATGTTTGTTTATGCATGATTTTGTTACTGGTGATTCTTATGTAGTATTCTAAGTATGGAGTTTTTGTTTTTACCTTTTAAGTTCCTCTGAGCTTAGCTAATGGAAACGTACAGTTTCTGTGTTGGACCAGGCTCACACTGGGTTTCAAAAACTGTATATTGAGGGGAATAGAGAGACTGTCTCCTGATGGGCATCTTTATTTTTATTTTTCCCCATATTTTGTTCCTTTCTAGAAGATACTCAGTGATCTATAAAAAGGTAATCACTGATCATTTTAAGAATATTCCATTAACCATTTGACTCTTACACTTCTATATTAAAGTGTCTTCTCTCTATATTGAAGCAGTAGCAATAGATATACTTATTAGTTCAGAATATTGCACGATGTTGAAGAAAGAAAAGAGAAAATACTCACTGTGTATTTTGCCGTGGACAAAGTATAGATACCTGCAACAAAATCCGCTTTACTGTATGTCTATATTAAATAAAGTTTCTTCTCTGCTTTTACAGAAGCAGTAAGTTGGGAGGGTAAACATAACAGTTTAACATACACAACAGGGCAACAGTTCTCTTTGGAGAAACTTGCGTATCTAGAAGATAAGAAATCTTGGAGTAAGCGGTCCCGGATCTTTGAGAACTGATCATGCCTTGGAAACTTAAGGATTTTCTGTATGTCTGACAGTCTTCCTGTCATTTTTCTCTTCCCTTTGGCAAAATACTCTATCATAATTTTCATCAATAGAAGAAATTTTAAAAAGATAACAAGAACACATTATTAGCATATTATTAACCATGACAAGAACATTGGTCAGGTAAACCCAGAACAGTGGGCTTGAGTAGGAGAGCCTTTTTATGTATCTTTTTGTCAGGAAAAAAATTTTGCTATGGCTGCTTGAAAATCTTGACAAGTGTGCTTTTGTATTTTCATCTACATATGTTTTCCTTATGCATTAACATCTTTTTGGGAGATTTCATTGCATATGTTGGATGTTAAAAGGGTTGTCAGCTAATATCTTGACAAGACTAAATACTTAAGAAAGTTCATAAGGTTGTTGGTGGCTTTTGGCAAAGAGTCTAAAGGTCAAGCTATATCAGTTCAAGGGCTATCAAAACTGATCAAATTGTATATTCAGATATGCTATGACCTAGCTGGAATTACTGCTCTAGAGGGACTTGGGGACCAGTTTGTTAGGCAAATAGACACTTCAGTAGGAACTACAAGGCGTGTGCATGCTATTTTTTCTAACTAAATTCAAGTCGGATTCACATTTGGGAAAGAAGAGCTCATGCCATGTTTTTCTGTCACTAGTTTATTTTAGAATAATTGTTAATAAATCTTCCAAAGCAGTAAGCCAGAAGCCCCAATATAAGGCAATTTTTGCTTCAAAAATTTAGACTGGATTTATGTATCATTTTGACTAGGTCCTTGAAGTGATAACATAATTGACTCATTTTAAACAATCCCATAACTCTACTGGTTAAACAGTGATCTCTCCTGTGCTTAGCGAAATGTAGATTCACGATACGTGGTGGAAGATGGTCTTTTGAAGTTTGTATAGGTACTAAGATGCTTCACAGTAGATCTGGGGTATGAAAAGGAGTGTCTGATGAATGGCATCCCTTCCATCCAGCAGGTCAACTGCGCCGCACAGCTTGGTGTCGGCAAACTTGCTCAGGATGCACTCAATCCCCCTGTCCATGTCTCCGACAAAGATGTTAAACACCTGTCTCAGTACTGACCCCTGAGGAATGCCACTCATCACTGGTCTCCACTTGGACATTGAGCCGTTGACCACAACTCTTTGGGTGTGACCGTCCAGGCAATTCCTTGTCCACCATGTGCTCCAACTGTCAAATCCATGTATCTCCAATTTAGAAACAAGGATGTTGTGTGGAATGGTGTCAAATGCTTTGCCTGAATCCAGGTAGATGACATCAGTTGCTCTTCCCTTATCCACCAATGCTGTAGCCTTGTTGTAGAAGGCCACTAAATTTGTCAGGCGTGATTTTCCCTTGGTGAAGCTGTGTTGGCTGTCACCGGTCACCTCCTTATTTTCCATGTGCCTTAGCAGAATCTCCAGGAGGATCTGCTCCATGATCTCAGTGGGCACAGAGGTGAGACTGACTGGTCTGTAGTTCCCTACGTCTTCCTTTTTTCCTTTCTTAAAAATGGGGGTTATATTTCCCCTTTTCCAGTCAGCACGAACTTCCCTGGACTGCCATGACTTCTCAAATATGCCAGATAGAGGCTTAGCAACTTTGTCTGCCAGTTCCCTCAGGACTCGCAGATGTATCTCATCACAGTGGGCACAGAGGTGAGACTGACTGGTCTGTAGTTCCCTACGTCTTCCTTTTTTCCTTTCTTAAAAATGGGGGTTATATTTCCCCTTTTCCAGTCAGCACGAACTTCCCTGGACTGCCATGACTTCTCAAATATGCCAGATAGAGGCTTAGCAACTTTGTCTGCCAGTTCCCTCAGGACTCGCAGATGTATCTCATCAGGTCCCATGGACTTGTGCACCTTCAGGTTCCTTAGGTGGTCTTGCACCTGATCCGCTCCTACAGTGAGCGGTTCTGCCTTCTCCCCATCCCTGCTTTTGCCTTCTGTGATTTGGGCAGTGTGGATCAAGCCTTTTTCCGTGAAGACAGGCAAAAAAGTCGTTGAGTACCTCAGCCTTCTCCATATCCTGGGTAACCAGGTCTCCCTTTTCCTTCTTGAGAGGGCCCACATTTTTCCTAGTTTTCCTTTTATCCTTGATGTACCTATAGAAGCATTTCTTGTTGCCCTTGATGTCCCTGGCCAGATTTAATTCTGTCGGGGCTTTAGCTTTCCTAACCTGATCCCTAACTGCTCGGACAATTTCTCTGTATTAGTCCCAGGCTACTTGTCCTTGCTTGCACCCTCTCTAGGCTTCTTTTTTGAGTTTATGTTTATCCAGGAATATTCAATCCAAGCTGATATCTTGCTGCAGTTTTCACATTCAGATTTGGATACATCAAACTGAGTAATCTAGTCTCCAGATGAAAAATATAAACCTCATTTTGAGTGACATTTCTTGCAAGCTTAAAGTGGAAAAATATATCGTATTACAGAAATTATCTGGCCTTCTGGGTCTTTTCTCCATTAAAAATCTGTTTTTATTCATAAAACTTTGATGTTTATTTGTTAGCTTTGTTCTTTTTGTTCTTTTTAACTTTGGGAGTATTTCACTTTGCTGTTAAAAATTATCCATGTGCTAAATACTTGTTTTCTTGGTGATAGGAAGATACAGAGTAAGGAGAGAGATTTAAAAATGTTTATTTATCATTGGATTTCTAAATCCTTCTATTCTTAGTCAGGAATGTGCTTTTAAATTTAAATTTTGTATGAATAGTTCTAGCAATGAAGTGATTATAGATGATAAAGATGCAGTGTCTCACTGTGGAGATGGTGTCTGTCTTTTAGACAGGAAAATTATTCTTTTATTAGAGTTAAAAAAGGAGCAATCAATATCTTCAAATTTTCTATTTCAGGATATGGATTTACTTTAAAATTGTAGGCTCATTTTAAGCAATTAGAGAAGAAATAAGTTATTTCTGTGGTAAAATATTTTCTATTGATCAGTCATTTGGTGTTTCAAATACTAAAATGCAGAACTGAAAAGAACGATGTAAGCAGCTTACAGGAAGGGTTAAGTCTTTGTAAAGAGTGTTAAGTGTTCTTTGCAAGGTGTCATGCCTTTATTCTGAGTGTGAATGAACCTTTAGATAAAAATATGACAGAAATTATTAGATTATTCTAGACCTTTGGTTTAGAAATGAGAGACATATTATTTGCCTTTGGCAAGTAGTATGTTAGAAGATGGTTTAGGAGGGAATTCCATTGGCTGTTCCTATAGGATATTTCTGCTGGTAACATTTTTTAAATTTTAATGAATTTTTATTTTAGGGATAGACATAAAAAATTAAGGGAAGCAGATTTTGAGGAATATTGCCTACAGCTTATGGATAATTTGTGTGGATATGATAAACTTCCTTTCTTCCATTTATTGGGTGCTGAGAGACTGTGTGGATTTAGGAGCATAAAGGCTTGGCCACAGGAGGAGGAAATTGCGGAGAGATAAGTGATTTGTTAACACATTCACTAATGAAACTAAGGTTGGTCCATCGTATTGCCCAAGATGTGTGTATTTGTGAAAAGAATCTGCAGTCAAAGAAGCCATGTTTTGTTTTCTTACCCTGTTAAGCTGAGATGTTGAACTGAAGTGAAAGAGGACTTATCTTGTTTTGCTATACTCTGGCCCAGAAAAAAACATTTGATCAGATAACAAAGATAACTCTGGGATTCTTACTGGGCTGCAATGACAATTGATGGTGATGCTCAACAAGCCTTTTTGTAATGTACCCTTAGTAGCAACTTTGTTACCCTTATCCTGTTTTTCATTTTCCACAAATATTGTAGTTTTATTTTCTATCCAGATTAATAATGCATGGTGACGTGTTGTGTTTTTTTTTTCTTTTGATTATTATATGGAAATGTAGTCTATCTTAGTTTTTGTAGGCTTTTTTAAGTTTACTATATGTATTTAGTTATTTGTATTATTTTTCTTCATTCAGTTTTGTTTCATTATGGTTGATAAAAAGCATTCATTAATAGGGAGCTACTGAAGGATTAGTTTTATTCTACTGTCTACAGCTATTCATAAATACATGTAAAAGTCTGCCAGTTGTGTTGCCTCAATTGGAGAGGAAGGAACACTAATATATTTTAAACGATATCTCTTGATCTCTCTCTCTCTCTCTTTCTCTGAGTTTATTTATACATCCAAAGTTGATTTATTCTTGGTCCAGAGTAAGGAATTTTCCTTCGCTTCATATCAGGAGAAACATGAGTTAAGTTAGTTTATCGTTCATAGATTTGTCTTCTATAACTCACTGCCTCAGCTTTAGGAATTTTTGCATATTGTACCTTGAAGACTTATAATAAGAACACTGTAGATCAGATTAACCATGCTGGCCTGAAATTCACTTTCTCTGATGCTTACCTATACTTGTTTGAAGTACTTTGTTGATCTAGGCAATCACAACTTTGAACTTCTTTGAAGTTCTTTGAATTGTACGACATTCATGAGATATTCCAAAGCACGAAATCCTAATGTTCTTCTGGAACATTATGGTAATTTATGGTAATTTGGGGTTTGGGATTTAACCACAAGCTTCTGTGATTCCTTTCCTTTCCTGCCCTGTTTGTGGGCAGTTTGTAAGACATACTGTGGAAAGCTGTGATTATGACAGGCATTCATAGAAACAAGATGTGATGTGTATTGGCAGTTTTCTTGGACTAGGTAGTGGTGGAACAGCTGATGGGACAGGACAGTAAAGCAGCAGCTGCTACAGAACTGCTGGGGAAATACATGCAGAGCAGTGGATCCCAAAGTAGAAGCTGTGGTTCTTAGGTGCAGGACTGAGTAGCATGAAATTTCTGGCAGATTTTGGGGCTAGAAAATATGTGTATTTATAGGTGCTTGTAACTTTTAGTCTGCAAGTCCTATCTGTGATGGAAAAGGGTTGATGAGTAGCTGGTGCACAGTCTGCAGGCTCTACAAATACAGTCTTCCAAACAGAGAAAAATGTGTCTGTTGCTGCTTGGAAGTGTGTCTCCCTGAGCGATCCCTTCACAAGTAGATCAACTGTTGGCACGTTGCTTTCTTCAGTCCTAAAACTTGTCTGCAACAGAAGTTATGCTCAATTCTTCACTGTTTGGTTTCCCTAACTGTTATGTGGTTGCCAGTGGAATGTGAGTGCCTCTTCTTTAGCCTGGTGTAGAGAGAAAAAGCTTTCTTAGCAGGAAGCGGTATTTTCCTATCGTGCTAAGTGACTTTGGAAGGTTCACTGTTACTAATGTAGTCTTAGAGTGGTCCATAATGGTGCTATAGTTAAGACGTGGGATGTGATTTTTGGAGTAAACGAGAGTGGCTTTACTATCCAGATCACTGTTGAGATAAAGGCCACTCCTCTCATTCTAGGAGATTGAGCTTGCTTTCTGCTCTGTTCACTGAAGGTTTCATAAGCTGATCGGAATCAGGGAAGCAGCTGTTAAACCCTGTCCTGTTTCACAGTGAGTGGGGAGTGGGCATCTGAAAGACTGAGGAGGACGGGGAACTCCTTCACAGCAAAGCTGGATGCTTCTCATCATTAAATTATGGCTCACTTATGTGCTTGTCATGAACAGTATTTGTGAAAGCAAGAGAGAGACTGCTGAGCCAGAGTTAGAGACTTTGAATGTTGCAGGCAACCAGAAATGGTGCCTGTGCAAAACACCTCTGCTGGCCAAGAGAGCAAACGTCGGGATGTGTTGTGTTTGTACTTGGGCACCACGAGCTTTTGTCCACTGAATAATAAACATAAGAATATGTTTAAAATTAGTGTGTGTTGATTTTAATTATAGAAAGAATACTTTATAATCCGATGAAGAACTGATCCTTCATGAAAACTGAGTGTACCAAAAATAATAATGTAGATGAAGAACATTCATTCAGTTAAATAAAATATAACCAAAATTTCAGGACAACCTTAAAAACAGTAAGTGTATGGCATGCATCTGTTTTGGAATCTTAGCTTATTCTTCAGGCTAAGGTACTTGGAGCTGTCCACTTCTCATCTCCAGTTATAAACCATTATTTTGGAAACAGTCTGAAATTTGGTTTAGTTATAATTTTAAGGCTGGTGCTATGGTTGTATCATTTATCTTTTTTGCCTTTGTCTACCTTTTGACCCTGGAGTATATAAATTGTATTCTTTTCTAGACCTGGATACTCCACTTCTGTTTTTCTTTCTTTATACCATTCTGTTGAACTACGGGTACTGGATTGCTAAATTGTTGATCCTCACCTGTGTTTGCTTCACTTGGAGATTTGCATGATAAATCTCCTTTATATATGGACTATATACATGAAGAAATTGAAGGGATTAAAAACCAAACCAAAACATGTTATCCCAGGACATGCCAACAAAAATTAGAATATTTCTTTGCTGTCTTGATATCTTCTCCCCCCTACCCCCATCTTACATTCATTTGGCAGATGAGACATTCACAGCTGTCTGAGAGACCTTAACTGTCCAGTTGAATCTTTTTTAGCATCTTTCATACGTTTCGTTGCCCCTTTTTATAAGCTCATTTCAGTTTGTTAACCTGATTTCCATTTGGTTTTAATTTTTTTTTAAATAAGTCTAGTTGCTGTTTGGTGCTTCTAAAAATTTAACATGTAAATATTTCTTTGTTTAATGCTTATGCTTATCGGAAGCTATAAATAGCTTTTTTTGCACTATAAATATACAACTTCATATTTGCAAAAGGGCTGGGTTGGGGTTTTTTTCATTCTTAGAAAAACCTTCCTTCAGAAAAGAAAAGCTGAGAGTGGGAACTAATTTTGTAGGTGCTAGAATTGTTGGACTTTTTCCATTTTTTCAGTGTTTCAAATTAGTGTGTTCCTAAACACCCTTGGAAGCTATATTTGAAACATTATTGAAAGACTGTATTTTTGCATTTTTCTGACTTGCTGAATTCTTTAAATGCATTTGTGAAACAGCTATGTGATCTGATTGTTGTATTGTAAGGGTTTTTATTTTGTTCATTTTGAGCCTAGATTAGCTCAGAATAGTTAAAAAAAAAATTTAATTGCTTTTTTTTTGTGTGTGAATCCGGCTAGCCTGACATCTATAACATTTAGAGGAAGTTTCTTAGGCAAATTTTTATTCAACTTTGGTGCATATTCTTTTTCTTGCTGTGTTCTAAAATTTGCAGTTAGTATGTGAAACTCAATTTATTATCCTCGGTTTTGAATGTTTATTTCACTTGGGTTATGAAAATGTAAAATCAAAGAAAATTAAGTTCACTGAACGCAATAATCAGTCTCATTGTTCACATTAATTAAATGAAGTGGGAGAAAATAGGAATGCATGTATAGTTGCTGTTGTCTTTTGTTTTTCCTCTTCAAAGAAATGGCTTTACCAAAATTCTTCCTTTCCTATATGTGAGTTCCACAACTAAACAAAAATTGACGCTCTTTGGAAATGTTCTCATTTTGATAAAGTATTAGTTTCTGAAAAACAAGTTCCTGGTTCATGGATTTCAGGAATGGAACTTTGAAGACTAGTGACTGTCCCCTTGTTTTCCCCCTGGTGGCTACAGTAGTACCTGTTTGCTACTTGTCTGTGAGAGGAGTTTATGAGATGTGAACGTGTGCAGTGAACCTGTTTTCTGAAGAGGCAAGTTGTTTGGTTTTTTTTTTTTTTTATTGTGTGTACGTTAGTAAAGTCACTATTTATGTTTTCTTCCAGATTTCGCAATGGACTCTTAAATGTTAAAGATGTTCTTACAAGTTTTGACAACACGGGGAATGTCTGTAAGTCATTGTTCATTTAAATATAGTACTATGTTGATAGAAGCCTAATTGTATCAATGTAAAATACTTCTGTATGGGCCCTCAATAACCATTTCATTTAGCTGAGAAACAGCACTACTGTGGTTAGAGATACAGATCTACCTAGTGTAGTGTTTTACGTGTTAGACTGCTTTATGTAGCACAGTTGTTTGTGTGGATACACCCTTAAGTCATCCCAGTGCAGGTTATTTTTGGTTCTGTGGCTGCGGTGGGAACATTAGAGCAGCTGAATGGGCTGGACAAAAGTTTAGTTTAGCCTGTTGATTTGTGCTGGCTCATGGCCAGCAGTGGCTATCTGAGGAACAACAGTGCAAGGACATGGAAAGCAAACAATGATGCTTCTAGCTTGGAGAGGGCAAACTCAAACCAGAGAAAAGCAAAAGAAAACACACAGTCAAGTTGTGAATTTACTACCCACAGAATGTTTTGGATCTTGGAACATGACAAGAATTCCAAAAGCAAAGGGGAAGAATATTGTGCAAGAAAAATACACTGTGGCTATCAAATATAAAGATGTCACTTGTGGCTTAGGAAGTGCTGGATATTAGGAGAATTAGTGAGACAGTAGGATGATACATTTGTCCTGATCTTTCACTCTTGTCTAAGCATCAGTTACTGGCCACATTAGCCTGAGACAAAATGACCTGTAAATGGACGTTCAATGTCTGACCCAGTATGGCTCTGCTTCAGTATACTTATTACTAAAATTATCTATGCTATTAATGGACATGAATTATAAAATTGTGGTAGATCATGGAAAAGAAGCTGAGCAAAAAAATTTAAATATTTTTGATGTAATGAGTAATTGCTTTTATATAATTAACACTTATGGATGTACATATAATTCTTGTTTGATTATTCTGCCTTTTCAGGTTGGTTTGTTTGTTTGTTTTTAAACAAGCAAACTGATAGAATAAAATTGGGGGAGGTCTCTAAGTTTGACAAATATTCAAGAAACGTGCACATATCTCTTCCTCCTTATCAAAGCAGTGATATAGGAACTGTTCTGATATATACATGTTTTCACCTCAAAACACCAGTCTTAGTATTCCAAAGCTATGTTTCAATAAACATTGTATTTTCATTAGCAAAAAGGTCAATTTATTAAATAAACTTTTACCTTCAAAAGGAAAAAAAAATTGTAAACTACGTGCTCTCCTTTTTAAAATTTGCTAGCTTTCATTCAGTTCTGAACATTGAACGTAGTTGTGTGGTCCTTCCACAAAATACTTGAGGATATAGTCTTTAACTGTTACTAAAGAGAAAATTGTTCTTTGATTTCCGAGTGAAAATTATACCCAAGGGATATATCAATATCCAAATTAGTAATATTAAGGTTGAGAAAGAAAATTCACATTTGTAATTGTGATTGACATCAGCTATAGATGTAGGAATGGTGAGCTGGGTGATAAAAGTGTTTGGATTTAAGACATTTAGGATCTGAAGGAAGATGCTTTGCTTAAAGTAAAGGAGACATTTGGAGAGAGTTGATGTTTTAGATTCTCAGAATAGGAAGCTAGAGGGACTTTATCACAAGTTACTTTATTCTCATAAACTGTTCTCAATAAGGAAAGAGATTGGGAAAAAAATCCAAACTGGGGTTTGGGATCCAGAAAAAACATTGTTCTATTAGTTCATTAGATAACAACTAGGATATTTATTTTGAACAGCAGAGAAAATACCTTTTTTTTTTTTTTTTTTTTTTTTGTCTAAAAGTGCTTCACATAGTGGATCAAGACAGTGTACCTTACTCTGTTAAACATGGCAACATGATTTCTTAATCTTTGTTCTTTGTGTGAGTATTTAAGTTGTGATCAATCTAAACAGATTTCCTTGTTAACACAAATAATTTACTCTGATAAAGTTTTCATATGCTTTCCTATTGATAGATGTGCTGTCAGCTCTTCTGTTAACTTTTTCCAGTATTTCAGCTACTTTCTTATTGATTGCAGATAGTAGAACATGACTTAAACTTTAATAGGCACAACACCAGTGCTAACACAGAAGTAATACGAGATTTTTAGTTCTTACTGTTTCGCTCTGTATACAAAGATTCACCTTTGTCCTTTTGGATTCAGTATTGCTTTGAGGATTCATGCTGTGCTATTATATACAGTGTTTGCTAAGTAATTTCCAGATTCACTTCTTCCCCATTTTTAAATGTCTATTTCTGTATTGATTACTGATTTATGCCCATTTTACTAAGCCCTCTAGATTACACTCTCTTAGGGTAACTGTAAAATAGTTATCTTCTGTCAGCATGCAGTACTAGCTTGGTGTCTAATAATCGTAATTTTGCTACTGCCTGTATGGAGTAAATGTCCCCAGTGTCCAAGCCAGAGTAATTATGTGTCTGTCACATCATCATAGTAAAGTTCTCCCAATCATGTGTTTACTGAACTGCTGTATTTGGATCATACCTGACTGAATTTGTGTGCACTCCCATTATCCCTTGATTTGAATTGGCTCTTTTTTTGACCTTTGCCTGTGTATTTCTTGGCTCTCTTTGTGTTAATCAGCAGTGGAAATGGTAGGTAGTAATCCTGCCTCCTTTTACCCCCAAAGGTAGCTACAGTTGTAGTATTTCTAAAATTAGGTAGACTACTTTTTACAATTGCTGTGATGTTCTTTAAGAAATTCATATTATCAGATGATAGCCTACCCTAAAAAAACCCCAAACATTTCTAAAATGGTCTTTAACAGTATTAGATTATTTCCTCTACTACCTAGTACTAATGGAGCTAGCCAGTATTGAACATATTATTGGTCCCATCTGAAGTAGCATGCTCTGTGAGGGCACCAACTGAATAATTACAGACTTTAATGTTCTTTTAGGACTCACTGCATAGTTAGAATTGATTTACTGGACACTAAACTTCACTTGAACAATTTGGACCAAATTATCAGAAAACAGTTAAATATTTTAGTGCTCTGTGTGTTTGTTTTGGCTGCCATACTGAGTATTTATCAGGAAGATTAATGTTTTGCTAGAGATTATTATATTATGGTATAATTGTGTATCAGATTTTGTAAAAACTGAAACGTTTCATATTACATCCTTTTTAACATAATCGGTTGTTTCAAATAACATGGTTTATGTGGTTGTGGGGGGAGTTTTTTTATTTCTTCTAGTAATATTCCTAGGTACCTTATATTAAAACAAGCTCTTTGAGGGAGCATTTCTATCATCTTTTTGTTTCACTTTTTGATCTTTCTGCTTATGGTCTTTAACAGCCACATCACCATACACCATCAAAAGAAGAGTGGTAGAGCAGACTCCAGCTAATACCACTTTCTCTATGTGCCTAGTAGATATCAACTCAGTACAAGATGTGCCACTAGCTGGCAGCATTATATAAAATATCAATAAGCAGCTTTTGAGGAATACTTGTCACTGCTTCCAAAAATGCTGCCTTATACCAGTAAGACTTCAGGACAAAAGTGGAGCCAACTGCAGTAGCTGTAAATGGCATATTGCAGGGTCCCAAGTGTTAACTCTGGAACAGTGTCTGCACGATGTCTGTTCAAACTTGGTACCTACACTTGTTTTCTGTCTTTTTCAAAAAGATTTCTAAAGATGCATTTTCCTTGTAGGATTGCTACTGTGAATGAAAATTCACACTAAAAATTACAATTGGTTTTCACTTTCCCAGAAAAATGTGAATTTTTTCTCTCCTGTTCATCCTTTGTGAGAGAGCAGTTTCCATGTGAAAACTCATTAAATGAATTCTCCACACAGACAGGATGCAGTGCTAAATGCACTTCATTTAGCTTTAATTCTATGCATAAACAGGAGGCAGGGGGAAGAGGACTGGAATGAAGGGAAGGATCAGTCTGTTTCAGACAACAGCATGCCATCTGTTAAAATGATGGTACATCCTGAGAGCAACTCTAGTCCTGAGATAGTCCTTTAAAAGAACTGATGGATCCCAGGCAGAAGGTTCAGTGCCACATGCCACGCTCATCCTTGCAGAAGAAAAACCTCTTCTGCAAAAGACTGTCCAAAAAGCAAGAAAAATTCTGCAAGAATGAGCTTTTGAGACTATCAGCTTCCCCTGCCTTTCTTAGTGGGAAAGCAGTTATGACTAAAATGCTTGAATAATTATATACCTGCAAGCAATCATTTCAAATTATGTATAGGTCTAAATTAAGTGAAATGATCAAGTGACAAAATATAAACTTTACTAATTGCCACCAAGGTACGGTGCCTGTAAAGGAGAATTTTAAGCTGTGAAGTACATCATGGTTTTGGATTTTCATCTAGTATCTACCTGATGTTAACACAGAAGCAAGATATTCCTGAGTGCCTGATAGTGTATTTGCAATTTTATACTCTTATGTAATAGCAAAACATTTTCTTCTAAACTGCACATAGCATTAGTAGTGTAACCATTTTCAAGAAACAACGTGTTCAAGACATTAATTTTATTTTCTACTTGAGTGTACGATTCCATGTTTTGGAACTTAAAAAGCAGCAGAGGGTGCTACAGTTACAGAGCTACCCAGGCACATATCCCAAAGTTGTTGCTGGTGTAGGCAAGGGGATCCTGCAAAGACCTAAGCTTTCAGTTTGGGGTAGATGTAAAAAAAAGGATAGCTTTAAATTTTGTTGCCTCTGTTTATACAGGAAAACAGGTAATCTGTGTGATATCCAGAAAAAGTAGAATTACATATTCACTTCTTTTCTTGTTTTTTGTTTTGTTTTTGTTTTTTTGTGGTTTTTTTTGGGGGGGGGGGGGTTTTAATGTTTTATTGCTGGAAAATGTTGCATAGTTTCCTGGAAACATAGTGTCTGTGGATATAGCTACTGTTACAAAACACTTACTCACCACATTTATAACTGGTTTTGTTTGTGCTAATTTTACATTTATAAATTCCAGTCTCTGAAACAAGTTTTATATTGGAAAAATTTGTGGGTTTTTTTAAGGTGGCTTCTCCTGCCCCAATAAATGAGCTAGCTAAATTGGAGACTATTTTTTCCCTTTCATGTAAATGTTTTCATTAAAATAACAAGAAAGAAGAATTTTTCTTAAAGTTCAAGTCCACATCAGGTTTATTTGGAAATGCATATTGAGGAAAAAAAATAGAAATTAATTAATTTTCTCATTTTAGTTTTTACTTCTTTTTCAGATTGTAATAATTTTAAAATTATGCTTATTTAAAACTAGTAATTGTGTAGTTTCTTTTTATTTACTTTAAAAACATTTAAAAATCCACTTTAAAGCAAAGAACCGTTCCTTCTTTCTTCCTTCCTCTCAAATAACTAAAATTAGAGGGGTGTCTTCTTTCCTGGCAGTAGTATATGAGGATGTGTTCAGAGAGCTACTTGTTTCTTCAGAGCTCTGACTGCATGACTCAAAGGTATCTGAGCTCCTCTACGGAGAGATCGTGGCAGCTACTGATTTATCATGACTGGAAAGATAGATGCCATCAAGCTACCTGGGGAAAAGCATAGGATGGCATCATTTATGGCAGCAGAGGTGCTCCTGTATTTCATGTAACATTACCTAAAATCAGCAAGGGAGCAGATTGCATTTTTCAGGTGCTGCTGTGGAAATTTCCCCTGTCTTTGTAGAGGAAACAACTTGTTTTCTGTGGTGAAAAGCATACAGACTTAAATATGCTTCCTGCCTCCCTGTGCCTCATTAGGTGTTCTTACCTGAAGAAACTGCCACTCGTTGTCTTCTGAGCTTTCATTCCACCGATGTGGCAGTTTGAAATTGTTTACCATGTCAGAACCTCACACCCTCTTGAAAAAGTCTTCAACTAAAAATAAATTGACTGGAAGAGTGTTTGGATAGCAACGATACATGTCGTTTTGAATGAAATACCGTATTTATGATACCTACAATTTGCTATTCACTATGCAGCTTCCTTTTAAATAAAACATTTCATGATCAGGGTTAAGAAAAAACAGCTGTTTCCTCCTTCCCCTTCCCCATCCAATTCACTTCACTGATTCAGTTTACAGCATCATCCCAAGCAGTCACATTGACATAACTGGCATAAAGCTTATGGAATGGAGCAGAAAATAAATATATGGGGAGAAGCAGGTATCTTTTAAATTACTCTTGCTACCAGAATTGTTTTTTATGAACTGTTCTTTGATGGAACGTCAGTGATTTGTCTGTTTTAAGTACTGTCCTGCAATCTTCTGCTTTTCCCCACTCACTAAAATATTCTGTTTATCAGGAACCTATACGTGAAAAAAATAATGATAGGGGTCAGGAGGGATCTGTTTCCTCTAAAGTAATTTTTTTCTACTACATATTCCAACATAACCCAACTCAGTGCCTATACTTTCAAACATGGCACCAGCTCAGAGAAGTGGGAGGTGAAGAAGCATAGCTGAGCTCTTCTGAATACCCTCATTCTTCCTTGGTCATTTTGAAGTTCTTGTAATAATTGGTTCACCTGTTCAGGATATTCCGATGAGAACCTTTTGGTTAAAATGTATCAAACTATTAGAGCGACTGCAGTTGAATTTCTGTATTGCTGAGCAGTGTTTTGTACCTTGGCACTCTGATTAGCTAGGTTTTTGCATTAGGTCTGTTGTCATAATCTTTATAAAAATTGATGGCATAAGTGTAGTTCTAAGTGTACTATTCATGCTAGTCTGATTTTGCACACTGATGTTGACCTTCTATACTCTAAAGCATTTTTGAAAGTATTCTGTGTATTCTAAATGGATTACCATGAGAAATTGGATCTTTTGATTTAGAGTATTTAAAAGAATTTCAAGATAAGGTATAACACATTAGATTGGTAGAAGAACAAAAGTATGAATTATTTTAATTAATTTCATGAGTTTTATGTTAGATAACTTATCTTAATCACCTTTTAAGTTGAGATAGGGTAAGATAACTGTGGTAAGCATCCCTTTAAGATGTACTATGTTATTAATTAAGCTTAGTATTTTAATGCATTGTAAAGTTTTCTCTTAAAATATTTCAAATTTGAGCAAAATTGAAATAAATAGTTTCAAATTAGTTTCATTTAGCTTGATGTGCAGGAGGTTATTGCAGTCTGGGTGGAATTTGCACATTTCTTTGTAATCATTCTTTTTGTTTTCACCATTCCTTTTACTTCCCACGTTCTAGCCACGCTTTCCATGCTGCTCTTCACAAAAGTACAGGCATGAGATGCAAAACTCATAGCAAGGACAGTCCCTGCTCTTTTTCATAGAATCGTAGAATCATTAGGGTTGG
>NW_010143544.1:0-25592 GCF_000699245.1 Pterocles gutturalis
GCTTGGAAAGAAGGGGGGGCTCCCCAGGGGGCACAGCGCTCCCGCCTCAAATCTATCGACAGATGCGAAAGCACTACGGGGCACATGCGGTCTTCTTGAGTCTCCCGCAGTGTTTGCGGTGTCGTCACGGAAAAATGAGTTTTGGCAGATCGGGAACTGATTTTTGGAGGCTTTTGTTTAACTCTATGCTTCGTACTTGATAGCACACAGATAACCGTGACGTGAGAGTTAATTAGGCAACTTACCTTCGTTTTGCAGGCCAATAGAAAACATTTCATCGTGCTCTTAGCGATTAGGTACACCTGTGCGAAGTGGGAGATGAAGTAACGCCTCTTGGTTTTGGTAGTGATTTTATTTTTTGCAGGTACTTTGTGAGGTGTAAACGAATGTATGGGCAGCCAGGCGGTGAGGGGTTTGGTCACTTGTCGTGGTGGCAGGCTGTGAACAACACATCGCTGGGGTCCCTCTGCAGGTCTGCCTGCCCTCGGTGTTAAGCGACAGGGACTCAGCATCTCTGCTTAAAAATGGTGCATCTGCTTTTAAGTCTGCTCATCTACAGTATTAATAGTTAAGGAACTTAAAGAGCTGGTTGCCCGAACAGATTGTTTGAGTTTCCTGTGTGATGTTTGTGCTTTGATGATGCTGGAAGGATCAACTTATCTGACAAGACTGATTTTCAAGGCTTGAAAACATTGTGCTTCACCAGAGCAGTGGGATGACTTGGTGTTGTTGACTTCAAAGTTAAAATAACCAAGTGAAGCTTCAGGCTGATGTGCAGGGTAGGACCTCTGGCGGGAACAGTGCCATTGGAGAGAGGATGCGTGTTGAGTTGCCAGCTGTGGGGTGGGCGGGTAGTGGTGAGGGTGTGAAGTCAGAGCTTGCTACCAGCTGGTACCTTGTATGCTGGCATGGTTGGGAACACTGGCGATCTTTAGTAGGTAGGTGATTGTAGGCTTGTTTCGGTTGTTAAATACAGGGAATGCTTCACTGTCAGAGTTGTGGTAGATCTTAAAGAAATCCTAGTTTTTGAAAGAAAAGCTGCTTTCTTTCTCACTCTTTTCCAGTTACTAATTACAACAGAATTATGAACTTTTTTTGTACTTTATCTGAAGAGTGATCCCACTGTAGGTTGTTACAGAGGTGCCCAAGGCTTTTCCCAAGCCCTCCTGGAATGTCATACATTCAGCCTGGCTTCAAGTAGTGCGTCAGCCCTACTTACATTGAGCTACATCGCCACAGGCCATGGACAGGCTCTTGCTTACTCTTTGCTGGAAGTGTGCTTTCTTTTTTGTGTTGACAGGTGATGATATTTGTGTAGCTTACCTTTCTAAACAGAGTGATGATGGTTTTTAGGGGGACTTTGTTTCCTGTCAGCCATTCCTGACTCCTGGAGTAATTATAAAATGATCCTTCAGCCACCGTTTTGAGATGTTTGAGTCAATTAATATTGACATTCGGAGACAGCTTTAGTTTATGTCTCATAAGTACTTGAGAATATATTTACCAGCTTCAGAAAGAACCTCAATGCTACCTGGCTTTGTAGGCTAGTGTAGAGTTGTGTCTGCAATACAGGCTTCCATGTATGTGTTTTTATTGATCAACAGTGTGAAGATGCGCAGTTCCTGGCCAACTCAAAGGAGCCAACAGAAGTCTCTAATGCAGATGAACTTACACGAGTTTGTGATGATGTATTTTGAGAGAATGGAGTACAGTTTTAGTACAAAGTTAGAAGCAATAAGGCAGGTCCTACAGGAGTATTGCTAGATACTGCCTTTGAAGAAATACTTAACCCCACTTATTTTAAAGCAGGTAGAGCAGCTGTTCTAATGTGAAATTAGAGAAGAAAAATATTTTAGTGAATACCTTGATATGAAATTAACTGAAATAAAACCAGTTATTAAAATCAAGTGAGTTTATATGTGTGTATATATGTATTTGGCATTGGTTTTTGATCAAATATTTTCCACCAGTTCTGTATGTTCTTTTTTTCCTGAGTGAAAATCTGCTTTAAGAGAGAACATGACTGGCTTTACAGAAGACCACTATTTCAAAATTGGCTGTGCATATTCAGCAGTGATGGAGTTATATACCCCAAATTGGTCAGTTCCTGCCTGTTCTGATCATCCTATATACAAAGAAATTGTGGCTTGCCTGCACAGATTGGCTCTTCAGGATTTTTCTGACCCTCAGTACTGATCCCCCAGCTCACAGCACCATCCTTCATTTAAGGATTCGCAAACCTGTAAACGGGACAAACTCATATGTGCATCTGTATTTCAGGCTTGCGAGTTTGCAGCCTGATAGATCATTTTCAATCTAAGCACCAAGCTGTGAAGTGCAGCAGCTGTGGTAAGAGCATACCTTTGCTTCTGCTGCCCTTGCTCTGGAGACACCTGTGAGACAGATGGGGAAGAGGACTGTTTTTAGTAAGATCTGTTATCACTGCAGTTAGTCATCTGCCAGACCCCGTGTTCACTAAGCTAGGAGTGTTAAACAACAGTGCTAAATGTTCTGAGAGTTTGCACTGTGGGGCTGCATAAATATTTGATTATTGCTGCTGTCAGTCAGCAACATGCATGCAGCAAGTCCGCGACTCCTGGCTTTGAAACTGGAGCTCTCCTCTCTGTACAAGCAAAGGACAAATCTGTGTTATTCTTCAACCAAAGAAAATGGGAAGGCACAAAGTTACCACATAAATTAAATCTTTCACTCCCTTAAATGAAGGATCTTGGTCAGGTTTTGCTCTTACCTCCCTAATCTGCGTGCTGTGAAGATGAATTAACTGTTGTGTGGATTTCCACGTGTGCTGGTAAGCAGCCTACTTCTGCACTGAGGCTGTGGTTTGATGGCACAGTAAATTCAGCCTAGCCACTACTACTAAGAGAGTCTTTGCAATGCTGCAAAACACTGGTCTGCTATTAACTCAGTCTGTTGTTTCCAATTTGTTCAAACTGAGTTAGCTTTATAAAGACAGGTTTTATGATGGATCAGGTATTATCTGTCCTTTACATAGCTCCTTTAAGGCCAGCGTAGATCTGGGATGAGGTTGACTGTGCACATTCAGCAGTAATGGAGTCTTGTACCCAAACCTGGTTCAGCTTAATTTTGTAATGCTGTTCAGTCTAGCACTGCACACATCTAGTATAAATGAACACAGAATGCAGCCTGAAGCGTAGGCTGAATTACCTGGTGCTGACAGATTTCCATTGCCTTCTACATCAGCCTTCATGACCAGAGAGCATGCAAGCTTTCCTGCCACTTACTAGGAAAGATCTGGGGTCAATTTATTTCAGCGCAAAGAGCGAAACAGAAAATGCCTCTGGATTTCTGAGAGAGGCCTTTGGGAACTGGCACAAAGCACAGCTTTGGTGTGTGGAACCTTATCTAAATCACTTAATATACAGAAGTGATGATGCTTGCTGAACAGGGCAGGGGCTTTGGGAGACTTGGATTGGCCTTGGTTGGCCAGTGAGTACTGACAGTTACTTTATTTGCATCTCTAACTTCTCTGAATACCTCATCTGTTCATGGAAAATGGATACAAATCTTTGTAAGGCACACCGAGATCTGTTGGTGAAAAGAGTGTATAAGGTGTTACATAAAGTCTTTAATTGAGATGTCAATCACCTGGATTGACACTGCAGTAAAAATAAATCCTACAGAAGATAATTGATACTTATTCCTATAGTGTAACCCCCCCCAGGAGGATTTATAGTTTCAAAATAACTAAGTATAGCGATTTTCAGAGATATCTTTTGAATGTTTCTTTTCTGTACAATGATGGCCCAGAAACACTATATATTTGTCTTCCTGGGTATTTTATGGCCAAGATAAATGATGGCTAGCAATACCTCCTCAGAGCTGTAAATCAGATTCTCAAGTCAAGCTTTATGTATCACTTTGGAGAAGTGGAGAGTTTTGTGGTTGCTATGGATGTAGTTATAAAAATATTTACTTTCTAGCACTATGATATTGAATCCTTCAGATTGCTGCTTCACTAGTGTGTTGCTAGATGCAGTCTCTTGTAAGACTTGCCCAACTAATTTTAAGGCTTGTGGTGGCTATTTGTCCTTAACAAAGCAAATACTACATAGTTTGGAAGGGTCTGGAAGGTTGTTAGGCTGCTGCTGCAAGTGAGATCTTGTGATGGTGTAAATTTTAGTAAATTGTAAATACAGTTGCATTTCTTCGTGCTATTCTACACAGATAATTCTTTGAGTGAAATGCCCAGAACAAGATATATACTTGAAATAGAAGCCTGATAGGTTGTTTACATTATTGATGCCACATAAAATTGTGGTTCAAATTTACATTTCTGGACAATAAAAACAATTCTGATCACTGTTTAATTATTTGTTGAGTCTAAGACCTTTGAAGGCTTAATTCAGAAAATAAATCTTGTTGGATTTATTTGTTCCAGTAGAGTGGTGAACCTAGGAATATTATAGATATTGAAAGTTATGTCAGATTTAAGATACTGAGGCTACCAAAACCAGAACAACTGGACATATCCAAATGTTTGTTCAATAGGCTTCCCCTCCCTTTTTTAATTTCCTGAGAGATGCATCAAAATAATCTACAGATATTCAAGTTTTGAAATAAGTTATCAATAAAATACTATAAATGTTAAGAAGAACAGAAGTAATACAGTGGGACCATCTACTAGGAAAAAGCTAAAAGACAAAAAATTGTACTTAGTTTTTTAAAGCTTTCCTTTCATTTAGCTTTTTCTTTTAGTCTTATGCCCTCTCTGACTGCAGTTGAGAGTTTTGTGTATAGGTCCCATGGTCCTCCTGCACCCCTAGTTCTTGCATAGCCCTCAGAAACACAGTGAATTTTACAAAGCCCCTTTCCTTGCCTGAGTAGCAGCAAGACTTTCTCTTCTATCAGGAACAGCAGAGATTTTTTTTCTCTTTTACTTTTTTTTTTGTTTATAATGCAGTTTTTACTTCAGTCATAACGTGTCTGTGTGCCCATAGTTGACAACACTGAGGCGCCTTCTGACACGTTGAACAAGAGCTTTGCCTAGAGGAGGTGTACGTAAGTATGGTCTTAGAACGATTCACTTTGAATTACTGAGTGGGGAAAAAAAAAAGTATTCTGTACTAGTCAGTTACTTCATCCAGTAGCTTCATCTTCCTGTGCATGAATATGAAAACATACAACAGAAAGTCTGAGCTCTCTCCTTTGCTCTTGATCAGACAAAACTCTCACTCAAGTCAGGTTTCAGTTCTCCCTTTTTTAGGTGCTGTTGTTCCACTGCTAAACCTTAGTGTAACTGTTCTTACTGTAGTGAATACACACATCTATGTGATTTCCATTTTCCTCTAGGATCATGTCGTTGTTTAAAGTTCTGTTTCCTCAAAGGTCTTTGGTTTCCTGGACAAGAGAGAACTGTGTGGGGGACACAAGAAAACAGAAGCTTTGGAAAGTGTAGTCTGGAATGTGCTCCAAGTGCAGATAGAAACACTATTAAGGTTGACAAGGTGAGAGGGTGAAAATGCCTCTCAGACTGAATGCAGATATTTTACAAAAGGTCAAAAATGCAAAATATTCTCAATACCTCAAGGTTAAGGTAGAATATGTGTGAAATGTCATTATCTCATGATGAGAAGAATGCTTTAAAGACAAACATCAACTTTGTTCTTGGGTGGATAGTGAATGTAGTATAATTCCTTCTCCCTCACCCCTCCCAAACTTTAGAAAACAATTTGTTTTGTACCTACAAAAATTCTTATGCAACTCAAAGCTAATTTTAAAAATGTGTTTTGGCCTTCAGTAGCCTGTGTCTGTATGTTGGAGAAATGTGCAGTCCTCCCATTATTCCTGATGGAATAGGTACAGCTTCCTAGGTGCTTAGCTTTAGCATGATGCTGTGGCTGGCTGGCTGTGTGGCTCATGAAGATGGGTGCTGAGGCTAAAACCATCATGGTCTGAGGACAAAGGCTGATGTTGTAAAGAGATTGGGACTGCATCCCTGCAAACTGCCTTTTTCCTGCTATGCCAGCTGGTCCAATAAAAATAATTATGGAAGGTATGGAAGACTTTTTTTTTTTTCCTTCCCACATCCCTGGGTAGTTGTACTATGGGAACTGAGTTGCTTGTGAAGACAGTGGTATTGTCAGATATAGCAAATGATGAAGATACTTGATGCTGCATTTTGTCCTAAAATTAATATAAATCCTGGACTTGTCTGTGTCCCTTATCTCTGTGATTGTTGGTTTGTGGCTTTCTTTTTTCTACCCTCATGTTATTTTTTTTTCTTCTTTCTACACTGGGATTCCTGCCTTCTTGGAATGATTTATTACACACTGTTGAGACCTCAAATTAGAGGATCTTAAAGTAGTGTATGGCTATCTAAAAAAAAAAGATTTCCATGCCATGTGTGATGAAGAGGTGTATTTGCTGGCAGTGTATTAAAAATGTGAGAAAAAAAAAATAAAAGGTTAATTGAGTCACACAGAGCTCTGGCAAAATCATAAATGGCCTCCAAGTTTCTGACTTCTAGTCTTAACTATTAACAAAGTGCTGCCTCTACAGCAAGAGCAGATACCTTTCACTCTCTGCCCTAGGATGCTGGGAGCACTCCTGGCATACCTGGGAAGCCTGTGGATGTGGTTGCTCTGTCCTGTATCCTGCACTGACCGCGTAGCAGCAGAGGCAGGGTTAGAGCAGCAGTGGCTCAAGGACTCTTCATAAAAATTGAATTCTCAAAACCACAGAAAAAGTCTCTTAGGGATTCTGAGCCCTTCAGAATGGGAAGAATAGCCAGAATTACAATGGGCTGCCCTTCTTTGCTGAGTACCTTGTCATTCAGCCTGCAGTTCTTTCCTGTTCTCTCCTGGGAGTAATAGTGCAATATAGTCAGTTTCTCATGGTCTTGCTTTTATACATCTATCTATTTTTATATGTATGTATGTATTTTTTTAAACTTCTTTCTTCTTTTGAATAAAGTACATATTGTAACTGTGATATTTTTGCTCTTGTTCCTTTTTCAATTCTAGAAAAGCAGTAGAAAGAATGTCCTTGCAGAGAGGACCAAGCCCTCTTTTCTAGGGTCAAATAGCAAATAGATTTTAGCACCTATCAGACCTTTGGCAGGGTAGTTCTGTTTATGTGGCCTAAGCTAGTTCCTGTGGAAGTTGCTGGCACTGATTCACCTGCATCCGAAAGGAGTGGCTCAGGTATAAGACTGGTAAAACTCCAGTGAAGGAGGGACTGAGTAGGGAAGGAATCAAGTCACTGCTTTCAGTGGGAGCTGGGTCTGGTCCAAGGAAGGCTTGGTGTTAAGCTTGCATTAGTGAACTGGAGGAAGCTGGGGTCTTGTTTCTCCATTCGTTACTACTGAATCCAGGCTTTGCCAGATCACTTTGCCACACCAACTTGGATCAGTCCTGGGTGTGATTGCATTTTTGCCAAGTTAGAGCACAATATTGAGTGTTCACACTGTTTGTTTTTGCAAGGTATGGGTGTGCAGATGGCACTGATGGAACCACAAATTTGCTAAGACAAAAATCTTCAAAGCAAAACCAAAAACCATTTCAACAAATTGGTATCATTTGAGGGATGCTGTCCCAGCGGTTCATTCTGGGCAGCCACAGTGTTTCTGGTCCAATGTGAGATGCGCTAAAATCAGATTTTGTAAAACTGAGGTGAACTAAGTAAGTATGGTAATAATCAGCAAGATGTTGTCAGTCTTTGGATATATAATAATCTAGTTACAAAGTATAAATATATTGAAAAATCCCAGGTAGGACTGGCAAGAGGCCATGTGGGGGAAGTAGCCTTTCTGATTGTGCTTTGGTAATTGGCATTTGTGTTTAGCTGATGGTCTGATGTACACAACTTGAAAGGAAACCTTGTCAAGAACCTCTGCTTCATACCTGAGAGCAAGACTGGTTTTTATCATCAGCTTTAAATATGACTGCTCTGTGCAGGCCTGGATTTAAATATATTCAAGGAGACACTGTTTTGCACAGTATGTATTTATTTTGCCTGGAAGTTATACAGCCACTAACAGGCTCCTTTCCTCCCCCTCCACCCCTTCCACCATGTGTGTGGTGATTACATGAAAGTACCTTTAATGTGTATTTTAGCATCTGTTCTCTTCATTCAACAGTAGCACTATTCCCAAGGCTGCAGCCCCTGCAGCAAGTAATAGCTGAACATGGCAGCACAGTTCTGAGAAAAGTACGAGGAACCCTTGGAGAAACTTAGAAATGGAGACACAGAGAGTGTTGCAGGCAGGAATTAAGCATTGGGGGGATGGGGAACAGGCAACAAGTCTCCAACAAAAGGAAAACCTCTGCAATGTGTCTTTAAACTGACACTTTAACTGCTAATACCAGCCTTGGTTGTCTCTGGAGGCACCCACTGTAGGGCAGAGTGAGGGGAGGGTAAATCCGCGGCTGGATGCCTGTTGCTACTGCTGTATATTGCAAAGCATAAACAAATGCACAGTTGTCCTCTACAGGCTCAGAGCACAGCTGTGCTACATGCTAGGGAGGGTGGTGCTTTTATTCATAGAATCATATCATACAATCATAGAATGGCCTGGGTTGAAAAGGACCTCAAAGATCATCTAGTTCCAACCCCCCTGCTGTGGGCAGGGTTGCCAACCCCTGGAGCAGGCTGCCCAGGGCCCCATCCAGCCTGGCCTTGAATGCCTCCAGGGATGGGGCATCCACAGCTTCTCTGGGCAACCTGTTCCACTGCCTCACCACCCTCTGAGTGAAAAATTTCTGCCTAATATCCAACCTAAATCTCCCCTCTCTCAGTTTAAAACCATTACACCTCACCCTGTCACTATCAACCCCTGTAAACAGTCACTCCCCCTCCTGTTTATAGGCTCCCTTCAAGTACTGGAAGGCCACAATGAGGTCTCCCCAGAGCCTTCTCTTCTCCAAGCTAAACAAGCCCAGTTCCCTCAACCTTTCTTCCTAGGAGATGTGCTCCAGCCCTCTGACCATCTTTGTGGCCCTCCTCTGGACCCGTTCCAAGAGCTCCATGTCTTTCTTGTGCTGGGGACCCCAGGCTTGGACATAATACTCCAGGTGGGGTCTCACAAGAGCAGAGAAGACACCCCAAAAATGACAGCATCTGCGCTGATTTGGTTTTAGTTTAATTTCTGAACTATGATGTACCTTGCTACCAGTAACATCGCGTGCTGTTTCAGAGAGCTTGCGTGTGCATAGGCACATACAAAACCATTTAAAAATTATTATTATAGCTGAAGACCTTGGAAATAAAGAAGTGACAGAATTGACATTCACCCTGGCAATATTAGTTTGGTATTGGATTGCATGCAGACGCTGGAATCCAGTCAAAACCTGTGTGATCACGTTATTTTTGTCAAGAAACTTCTGTCAAGGAAAATTTTTCTGGGAGTGACTGGGATATTCTGCATACAGCATTGGAGGAAGGCATGTCATGAGCAAGGAAAGGGTTTATTCAAAGAGAGGGATGGTCTCCTGGCTAATTGCTTCCTTGAAAAATTTAATTTTTATCTTCTGCTTGCACCAGAGTGTTCGTTCATATGGGATGCTAGATAAGGCAAGTAAGCCTGGCATTTCAGTGTGCTTGCTTTTCTCCTTGTTCTCTGGATCCCCTGATTTGGGTCTGAGATGCAAAAGAAATGGTTATTCACAGTTGTAGCTGAAATCATTAGGAGCTATGTTCTGAAGAGGCAAAATGCAGTGCTGTGTTAGGTGCTGTGGGGAAAAGAGTTTTCCGGTGAAATTTGGCAAGAAGTACTTTTGACCTTAACTTTAGTGGCTGTCTGGAAAATTGGGATACCATACTTATTTATCTCGCAGAGATGCATTAAGTAGCTTACTAATGACCTGTGAGATAAATCAGATAACAAAGTACTTTTAAAGAGCCCATGGGATGCTGCAGGCCAGGCAAATAAACAAGGAGAAAGCAAAGTAGTCGGAGACATTAGTTCTGAAGAAGGCACTCCCTTCTGTTGCTGCACACAGGTGGTGTTGTGGAGAAGGGGAGAATATGTGGTTACATAATTACAGACTATATCATAATGTGTACTGAACTAATGATAGAATTAAGATGTGTAAAGAACTTTGTTAAGCATGCAACAATGCTGGAAATAACAAGTATTTCAACTTCTGTTTGTGCCCGTCTCTCTTTTGTGCACTCTTTCTGCCTCTTTGTCCCAAGTCCTAACTTTCCTATTCTTTTAGTTGCAGGGTTTTTTTGTCCCTTCAAGCCTTCCTTGCCCAGCAGCTCAGGGCAACTTGCTGAAGGCCCATTTTGCACAATCTTCTAGCAGACTGCTCTTCAGGCTTGACACAGATATCAACAGAGGAGAGACAGCTCCTGCCATAAGAATTTAGCACAATTGGGCCTTATGAGAAGGAGATGTGAGCAGAGCCTGTTCTTTGTTACCTCAGTACGAGACATCCATCTTCAATGGTTTCGTAAAGCTGTATGTAGACAAAACTATGAAAAATACTGTAGTATTTTAGAAGAATACTAAAAATACTTCTAGTGATACAGTGATTTACGAGCTTATTGGTGAATATTGTGACATGGTTTGTTCTTGCACTGAGGCAGGTGCTTTCTTTTAAATGAACAAATGCTTTTGTCTGAGCCATAGGCATAGAGCAGGTTGAATAGACCTGTTTTTTGTCAGCCCTACCACTATCTTGTGATGACCTCAGTGACAGAGTTTAGAAAAAGGCTGAAAAGTTCTTCAACATGAGAACTTCAGGATACTTGGAAAAGCAAGATCTCTATTGGGATTTCTGATCTATATTTCAAAGCCTCACCATGTGCATAAGCCATGTTCATTGAACTGTGCAATACAGTTACAACAATTTTTTACTATTGTGGATTGTCAGTTGACCTCCAAGATAAAAGTATTTCTCCTTCCCTGTGGTGTTACTAAGACAGAACAGAAAAAAATAATATAGTATTGGTGGGTTTTTTTTCTTCTTCAAATGCACAGGAACTTGGCTGATGTCAGAGTCTGGGTGCCATATGAAATTCCTACTAGACAGAAAGATAGTTGTCATTGAGAAACTACTATATTTCATTTCAGAAAACCACAATCCTTATTTTACTGTTTTGAGTATATTCTTGCATTAATGGGAGTTGACTTCAAAAGGCAGTGTGCAAGAGGAAAGTAATGACCTACTTGAAGAGATGGCTTGTCTTGTGGTGTGTTTTCTGTTTGAATCATGACCTCCATCCGACAATGTATAAAACCAGTTTTGAACATATTACACAGGCCTGTAGAACTATAATTGAATGATGAGGCTTACCAAGAGTGAAATAATTATAAACAACTTTTTATGTTACTCATATCTTCATTGTTCCATTCAGTATATTTAAAGAATTTTCCCTGTTTATCTTCTCAGCAAAAAAGGTAGGAATCTTAGCCAGGAGAATAGGGTTTCCAAACATTTTGTTCAAACTTGGGAATTCTTTCTAGACTTCAGCAATCATGAAACGTGACCAGACACTTTTACAAAGAACTTGACGTTCTCTTTGTGCAGTGACAGACGACTATCTAGCAAATGTTTGCCTGAAGTAAGCAAGTCAAGATAATGTGTTAAAGGGGAGATGGGGTCTCTCAGGAAGTGTTTTACCAGGTTAAGTTAAGAGTACACAGCAATAAATGAGATGGAATTCCTAACCTTGGTTACATCTAATTTTCTCTTTCTTATTAAGCTTAACAGTGAAATGCTAGCCTCAAAAAAACCCCAAAACCAACCCACCCCAAACAGCCTGAAGTAATTTTTGCTTAAAAAATTGGTAGAAAGCACTGAGTTTTATTTCAAAATGTCTCCTGAATTTAGGTCTCAATTAAAAAAAAATAAATGTGGAGAAGTGCATTTTAAAAGAACTCAGAATTTTGACCTGTGGTGGTTGTTGCCTCTGTAAGATTACATAGACAATGTACACAAACAAGAAGATGACCCTAAGAAGAGGTGCAGATAGAGTCCAGATGAGTTGATGGGAACAAAATCAGAATAAGATCTAATGTATGCAAAAGGTATTGTTATGAAGAGGAGGTTATAATAAATCAGGTTTTGATGCTATTAAAACCTGTTGCAACCTTCCCATTGACTTCAGTCATCCCAACATACCTGCACATGAAATAAAAAGAACATTAAAGCCTACCTACCGCGAAGGCTATACAGGCTAATCAGCGCTTACATTGTTTGTCAGGCTCTTAAAGATCAGCAGCTCCTTTCCGATAGTCATTTCCTATCCACTTGTTAGCATTTGGTGAAGGGGAGGGTCTGTTGTTCCTTCCCTTCACTGATGAAGAGAAGTGTATGCCCGGAAGCTTTCCCCATTTGTTTCATTTGCCAACTCTATGGATTAGTCCAGTAAGAGGTCACCTCCCTGAAGACTTTTCCTCTCTGATAACCCTGTGTGGGGTACTTGCTGGCAAATTAGACTGAGAGTAGGAGGAGTCTAATTAACACTTTTTTTTTTTGTGTTGACCTACTGTGCTAAAATGGACTTTGGAAAAATTAAAGGCACAGTTAACCTACTAGTTACCAGGACTCCCCCAACGTGCTACCACTTTGTTTACTCGTTTCATATGTGCAGTTTCTTTGGCTTGAACAAGTAGCTGATGGATGATAAAAGGGGAAGCTGTGCAGATCCATTCCTCAGACATGCCCTTTTATAATCCAAATGTCTAATTTACATTACTATAGGGAGCTTTGAAAAAATATGTATGCCACAGTACAAGTAGGTATCTTATTTCGTGATGAAGCATTAGTCATTTTGTCACATCCACATCGCTGTAGCCTCATGATACTCTTAAATCCTAGATGACAAAACAGCTTAACATCACAAATGTCAATCTGAACATGTTTCTTCAGTCCAACAAGTGAGTCTGTCCCATGGCTTTCCTGCCTTGTCACTGGATTATCAAGTGACATACGCCTTCTCGTGTATCAAAGGCAAATCGCTATGCATGGTGTGTTCTTCCTTTTTCCCTTTGTGTGAAGTAGCAAAGCTCCCAGCTAGTGATGTTTTTCAGTGGCCTAATTCCTTTTTGCTTTCTTGGTTTTATTTGCTAAGACCTGTAATACGGTTGGCAGTAGAAGGATACGTTACATGCCTCTGTGTTTGTGCACAGTTCGTGATAGTAGGTTGAGTTTTCAATGTGTGTGGATTTCAGCATTTTTGTGTAAGAATAATTGGTAGCTTGAAGAAAAGAGTACCTGCAAAATCCTACTTTTGTAGTCAGATTTTTTTGAGTTCTCTAAAGAATTTTCCCTCTCTGATTTGAATTTTCCCTCTTCCATTTGAAACTACTAGTATCATGCTTTGGGGAATAAAATGTACTAAACATCCCTGACTGCACAAAGACATTTTGACCAACAAGATGCATTATCGCTATACAGGTTTACGGCTTTCCCTTCCTCCCTCAGTGGGAAAATAGGAACTTTTAAGCGGGAGGTAAATAGCTGAAATATTCAACAAAAAATATTTGAACAAAGACTGGTAACACCTCTTTATTGTATCTGCACTATTGTCATTCTAGGGAAGAAAATACTGGGCAGAAGAAAGCTGTGATCCAAATCCAAGGAAAGAGAAAGGGGAAAAAGTGTGGAAGTGAGCTAACCAAATATAATTTAGCTGGTTGTATATACTGGGGATGCTATAATATAAACAGAACTACAGGAAGAGGCTTGAGTTTTTCAGAAGAACCACTTGGGTGGGAAGGGAGCCTGTTCCCAGAGTAGAGCATACCCTCAGCCTGTAACCCCTCAGTTCCTTGGCTTTTGTTACCTTACCTAGAGCTTTCCTCCTTATAACTTTGGCATGTGTGCTGCATCACTCCCTGCTGATGAATTGCAGGACAGATGCAGATAGCCTTTGACAAAGTCAGTTGCTGTATTTTTGGATATCGGTACCACCAGCTGCCTGCTGCGTCAGGTCGTGGTCACCTCCACTGAAGCAGCTGCTGACCCAGTTACTGTTCTGTCACCTTAAACCGTGACAAACTGTGACCTGGGCACTGCAGAGGTGGTTGACTGTGAAGCAGTTGCAAATTTGGTGCTGAAGGCTGGCAAGGTGGCTGCCCTCTAATTATCTACCTGACTTCTCTGCCAGTGGTAGATGGTGTAACAGCCTCCTCTCTTCTCACAGTTTAGTCTATGCTTGTGCATGAGACCATATCCTGAGACAGCTGGTGTCCTGATCTGCTGATTCAGCTTTGGGAACGCAGGGGTTAGTGGGGAGGTTGGACTGGATGGAGACCAAGCGGTGCTTATATTTTAGACCAATATTTTGATCACATGCTGAGGAGATTTGCCTGAATTTTAGGACAAAATTCTAGCCTGCGCTAGGACTGTGGGCATACTTTGCTCTTAGGTACGTTCGGGGGTTGTACCAGTTTTCAGGCTAACAACATGCTCATCTCCCAGAGAAAAGTGCTATGCCTGCAGAAGGAGAATGCTTGGGGAATACCTTTCCATTATAAGCTATAGTTGCTCTAAACACTTCTCCTTCAGGCAGGGGAGATCCACTAATCCATAGTAATCTCTGTAGTTTGTAACAGTTCTGACATCTGTGAACTGTATTGGAAAATGAGATTTAGAGAGAAAAATGGAATTGAGTATGCTTGAAAACCCAAAATCTGTTAGCTGTGTTGTGGGGACAGTGAAGCATTAAGTACATGCAGTGAGAGCAGCAGCTAAGGTCTTGTTCCTTCTTGTTTCTTGACTTTTTTTATATTTATGTATTACATGAGGCAAATACAGAAGTTCTGATTTCAGGCTGGTAGCTCTGAAAAGCAGACAGCTGAAAAGGTCTCCATGCCTTTCTGTTCACTGCAGTTCACAGTTCAGCGTATGGTGATAACCCCAACCAGTGATTTGTTTACCTTGGATGTGCTGGGCAGTAGAGTGTGGTAACTCAGGAACAGCTTTGTAGGTAGTCACCCTTGCAGGGCAGCAACCTCTGTCAGAAAAGCAGAGCAGGCATCTGAGGGTCATGAAATAATTTCTGCTCACTTATTTAAATCTGAATAAGACAATGTCTTCAGGCCCTGAATTTTTTTTTTTTTCTTGATAGGAGACTTTTTTTTTTTCCTTGCACTAGAAAGCTAACAGTTGTAGCCAGTTGTTCTGTTCTTTGTTTACACAAGGCCCATTGAAGCAGTTGGAGAACGTTATACCCTGCCTCACACACAGGCATATATACTTAATTTATTACTTTGGTAGTTTGAAATTCAAGTGTCAGGTATCCCACAGAGCTTTTTACTTTGTTCTCTTATGCTGCATGTATCACTTGAGTATTTATTATGCAGAGCAGACAGACAGTGGAAAGTGTTTCAGGCTTGTGGACTTTTTTTTCTTCAGAACCTTAAAAATAAGGTTATGGAGCATGGTACTAAGGACTTCTCTAAAAGCATGACTGATCTGCAGTGTCTTTTTGCCTGTTTATCCAATTAATTTTCTTCCCTTGGCACTAATATTTTCACTTGCATATAATTTTTCATCCTAAAGCTGCTTTTGTACCCTAAACTTCTCTGCAAACGTTGTGAGACAGTGGTAACAACTCTTACATCAGTCTTTATTGAAAACTTAATTCTGGATTTACCCTATTACTGATTCCTTCAAAGTAAACTCTTTCTACTATGACTATGAAAAGAAAAAAGATGAAGGAAAAAAGGAGGAAAGGAGGGGAAAAAAGCATAGTTTGTTGTCAGAAGCAGTGTTAGTATTTGTGGTAATCTGTTGTTCAGTTGTATCTTATCAACAATTTTAAATACAGCTCTTAGTACAAAGTTATCTTTGATATATCTGTGACAGATGGAGATTTCAGGAAAGGACGTGACTGGAAACTGACCTCAGACAAATTCAGATGAGAAGTGGGGCTGAGGTTTTTCAGCAATGAGAGTAATAGGCATTATGGCAGCTTATTTAGAGACAAGATGGATCTTGTCATTGCAATGTCTCTGCCAAGACGTCATCTCTTTTCAAAAAGCATGTTGTAGGTTGAAATCTTTATACCATTGCCAATATGGCCAAAATGGTCCTTTTTGACTGTGAAGTCTGTGAACATAAATGCCTCCAGAAAAGCATATGCAAATGTTAAATGTCTATAGGCATGCTGTTCTATGTTGTTAAAGCAAAGTGTATTCAGGAGAGAAAACAATTTTGCCAGAGGAGGAAAAAGATTTTTCAGTGAGGTACTTCTACAACATATGGATCAGTTTTTGTAAAATCCTTAATCTTTACCTAAAAACATGGATAATGGCTCCTGGCGTTGGACCTTTTATATTTGGGACTCAATATAGAAATAGTCAAGAGTTACAGTAAGCTTCTAAATAGGCAGACGAAAACATCTGGATGCAGACTTATTTTCTCATGTCTTCTGTTTGTCATGCAAGGGGAATTGTTAAAACTTTTGGTGATCAGAGGATTTTGTCTTACAGTGAGCAAAAATTTTGTATTGTACCACACCAGTTTCTGTGGTATTCAGCTAGAAATGAAAAGATACTTTCATTCTAAAAATTTTTTAAAAACCCAAACCTTTTCTGAGTGGCAGTTAATGTTTTCCCCGTGTTTAAATGGATGTAGAATGCAGCAATAGACGTTCTTAGCAGATACCGTCTTTGATTTTTCCAGTGCATCAGATCTGGCTTTATGACTCTGTATCCTAACTATAGGGCAAAATAAAAGTTATTCCCAAAGAAGTAATAAGCTTTCTATTTTAATGTAACAGCTAAGATTTGTGAAACAATGCTGTACGTCCGCTAATTATAGGCATCTCTATTTACGTGGCCTAACAGGAAGGTGGAGATGTAAAAATAGCAACAAAGAGCCAGTGACATTATTAATAAAGCAGCTGTATACAGCATTGTTCTCTTGAAGAACGTAGACACCATTTAAACAAAGTGGGCTACATAAATACTCAGTCATAATTCATAAGTAACCATTGTTAGGAATTCTCTTTTTAAAAATAGTTCACCTTATTAACGTACAAACGATGGCAGAATTACTTTCTACGTAGGTTTGTATATTTTAAATGTACACGTGCATCAAATGTTAAAAGTAACTTACACAAATCATTGACATTTATTGAGAAGCTGGTATTTTTCTACCCTCAGGAACTGTATCCCTTCAGGGAAGATGGGAGAGAGGAAGGTAAGAGTGCTATAAAACTTCTTCCAAAGGAAAAGTTTGTATGTAGATAGAAGAGGCAAGATCAGGGTAGACGAACACATAGGTGACTCAAACCTGTTTTCACTTACATTAATTTATTAGAACAAAAGAGCAAACCCTTTCTATCATCATGTTTCATTAAGAAACAACGGTAGTTGTAGTAATAAAAATAGCCACATTGGAGAAGACACGTTCAGCCAGACACATATGACCCTATATCTTTTGAGCTCAGAATCTACTTCTGAGCTCTTCCAGTTTAAATAATAAAAGAAAAAGTAAAGAGAGGTTGCTGAGTTAGAGATTACTGAAGCTAATAGTCTTTTTTTTCTAATTTTTCTGTGCAAGAGGAATAATTTCCTCACAATGCACTTCAAAAAGTATCAAAGACAACCATGTATTCAGTGTATGCAGCAGATTAAACCTGTGCGCTCACAGTTTGTATGTGTGCTTTATAAAGGAAAAATTGTATTCAGAGCACAAGGGCTATACCATGGTCTTACCTCCAGAAATACGTCTCTACTACTTGACTTGAAAGCTTGCAGCCCTTCTCAGAAAAACACCCATATATTTGTGAACCGGTCACTGCATTTGCACAAACAAAAGGTAGTATGTTAAGTTTGTCATCTACCCTACCCAAGAAACACCCACCAAAAACCCTAAGGGAAAAACTGGGAGAGGGCAGACCTTATCCTACCATTAAACTACAACTGCACTCCTGAAATCCTTTCTGTCTTGAGAAGCGATACTAAATTCATTGTCTGTAGAAATTATTGTTAAATGTGGAGAGGAAATTTCTGCCTTTGTCCAAATCTCAGCTTCACATCTCAAAATGGGAATTCAAAAAGCCTGCCAACATGGTTTGCCTTTTTTTTTTTTTAATTTAAATTTCAGCAAAGAAGCACTACAAGCCCTTTTAAATCCTTCCACCAAGTAGCTGGTGTTCCCTACTAATATGAGCTCTCAAATCTGCGCGTAATTCTGTAGTATGAAGATCTTTTAAAATGGAAATCAAATCATATGGCATTGTATGAATTTGGTGATAGGACTTATTACAAATCAACTCAGTGAATTATTACTGCATCTCATGTGTGTCATATAGGATGTATTTTTGCTTCTGTACTGCCTGTACGAGTACAGTACTGTTTAAAGGACCAACTTGTGAATGGTACTCCTCAAATCAGTTTCAGCTTTTACTCAGTGCTCCAAGTACAGTACTGTTTAAAGGACCAGCTTGTGAATGGTACTCCTCAAATAAATCAGTTTCAGCTTTTACTCAGTGCTCCAAATGCATTAATATTTGAATGTTAAATGCAAAAACATTTAACCTAGTAGTTTCACCTATCTTGATGATTTATAACCAGGGTTTTAAAAAGAAAAAAATGATTGGAGTATGGAATTTACGTGCTATTTTTAAAACTGAAGGTCTTTGTACTGAACCTTCAAGTTTTTTCCCAAAATACCTTACCTCTAAGGGCTGCACAAAAGCAACTGCTAGGAAACAAATATGTGTGCTGTGCCATGTGTGTCTGTGTGACTATTTTGCTTTGTAGTTATCTGCTTTAAAGTTCATACTTGAAGGCAGCATTAAGTGAAAATTTCCTCAGAAAGTAACTGACAAAGCAGATTATTTTGTGTTTGTATGTCATCTGCTATTACTTTACATTTTCCTTTCTCTGCTGCTGAAGAGCAAAGCGTAACAGGAATTCCAGTGAGTAATTCCCAGCTCCATGATACCGTGGTGTTTACTGTAACAGTACCACTTCTCCCAACTATCTCAGGAAACTGTGGAGACGTGAATTTGAAATCAACAGCATTGCTGCACAAGAGCAAGGTGTTTCTTTTTGGGAAATGCGAAGTGGTGGGAGTAATCCTTGCTGCAGCCAGGCCTTGCTGAAGTGGAAGGAAAAGGGAGCAGCAGCGTTCCTTTTAGTTGCATCTCTTATGATTGCTAGATAAGAGGCTAGTCTCCTGGAGACTGTGGAGGTCATTGCCTTCCAACTGTTTCACCGGCTGCCCTTCTGGAGAGGTGAGTAAGTGCTTTTTAGGACAGGCTGTTTGTCTTCAGTGGCATTTTGCACCACCCCTCTTTATTTTTACATTAAACTGTGGTCCTGATGGAGCTGCTGATAGCAGTAACCAGTGTGTTCCTGGTCAGCTGTAGCAGCTTTGAGGCTGTTTGCAGGTCTTTCTCCAGACAGGCCCATCGCACCATGTTTTGTCAGCTAATAGAACATTATGGGCAAAGATGAGGCTGTGTCTTCTGCTGTGGCTATGTAGATAAAATGATGGCTAGCAGTGTGTTAGCAAGGGTGCATAAGTTAATATATGAGTAGTACACAGTAACCTATATAAATGTCTCTGTGTGTGCAGATCCTCGGGCAAAACACAATCATTAAGTTAGAATTTACAGGCATCAGTAAACAGTAGTGTAGCCCTCAAAAACCTTAAAGCATTTAATGTGGAAAGTGCCCTGGGACAAGGACCAATCTTTATGCTTTGTACACATTTTAATGACCTGTTAATGATCAACCAGTACTCTGCCAAGAAGATATATTTTATGATTATATAATTCAAGCCAATTTCTTCACCATTGCTTGAGATTATTCCTTGTAATTCTACCTTAGAAGCAAACGGTAAATTCATGTGGCATGTAGTCATCCCATCCTTTTCTGTTAAAGTTTTTGCAGCTTCCAGTACTCAGTTGCCAGGGTCGCCTGTACAAAAGTAAGGCGAATCAAAGCCAGAAGTTAGTAACGGTGGTTGTAATGGATCTGGTCAGTGGTCTGTTTAGTCCAGTATTCAGTCTCTGATAATGACTGATACTGAAAACTTAGGGAGGAGTGTAAGAAGGAGCACATATGGCAAGATCCTTCTCTGTTACAGTTTTCTAGCTTCTAGCAAACTGCACATTTAGGAATCTCCAGAGCTGAAGGTTGCATTTTGGCTGTTGTTTATGTAGGTAATATATACAGACAGGGCTGACCTGTGTTCCAGGAGTGTGTATGATGTTTCCTGTGGCAATTAATTCTGTAATTTGGTGTTGTATTGATTTTTTCTTTTTTTTTTTTTAAATACCCCTTCTTTTTGTTGTTTTATTAACCTACCTGATAATTTAGTTGGATGCTTCCTGTGTTGTGAGTCCTAATCCACTCCTTGTTCTCTTCTTTATGCTACCCACTATTCTGCAGACTTCTGTGATGTCCTTCAATCTTCCATAGGAAATTGGACTCGGCTTTTTTCCAACTTTAACTTTCTTTTCTTGCGGGAGCCATTCTTTGTGCCTTGCATAATCCAACTGAATTGTTTTAGAAATGGGAGAGAGGAATTAAGAGAATATACTCAATGTGTGGGTATGCTGCTAATAAAGCACTGTGATACGTTCTGTTTGGTAGAGTTTTTTATTATTTTAATACTTTTCTAACAGTTTCTAATCTTGTGTTGCAACATGGTTGATCGCATGGAACAAAATTTACAACCCAAGCACAGTCTTATTTCTTTTGTTTACCTTCTGAATATCCACTACCCTACCTCTAGTTATTTTTTTCAGTCAAAACTTCTTGAGAAGCTGTAAGAAATAAACTCTTTTGTAGTGATTTCACAATTTTGATGGCAGATGGGACAGTCTGTTTTCCAGAAAACATCTCTTGCTTTTTAAATTTAAGCTACCTCCTTTTGGTCTGTGTTACTGGTGTTAGCTTCGGTCTCACACATTCCACGCATATTTCTCAGGTGAAGCAACATTTGAGTATTGTAATAACACTGCTGGGATGGACAGTACTGTTTCCTTACTCTCTCCACCCCTGAGCTGTTTTTCTCTGCTGTCAGCTGCAGTGAGCCAGAGCACTGTATCACAGAAGACTCCTCACACGAGTCGCAGTGCGGTCAGTGGAGGCTAGGGCAGGAGTACCTTGGTTATTTATTCAATTTAATAGGCAGTAGGCTCATTAAGGTAACGTGAAGTTGGGCTGTGCTGCTGCATTTTGCTCAGGCACTATTGTCTCTATGCCTAGGCAGGACTGCAGTATTGCAATACCCGTTCTGATGAATTAGTTTCCCACTTGCATGGCAGCTACTAACTGCCTCACTCTCCCTGCTCTTCCAAATGAGACTTTATAGTTTCTTGGGCACTCCTGCAGGCTGGCTCTGGTGCTCAGTGTGAAACCTTTTGTAAGTGTAAGCCAATACCCTTATTTACGCATGCCACGGCCAGTTCAGTACATCCTCACTGCATGGCTGATCTGGATTAATGGGCATCACGCTCTGAACATCAGGACTAGCCCTTCTTTACTGGCTCAGCTGTGGGAAGGTCTGATTGGTCTTTTTTTAGGCGAAGGCACTCTTGGTCTCTTTCCTGGGGAACTGGAGTAGGTTTAGGAGGATTTCCCTGCTCTGTGGAGCTGTGGGAAAGGCACTGCAGGTCCGTCAGCTGTTGAAGGGCTTGGTCTGAATTCTCACTCTGGAATAGGCATGCTCCCTGTTGAATGAAATGTGTGTCAGGGGGCCTTGACCCATTTCAAGGCTGGGTCAGGAGGTTTTTCTGTGTGGTTTGTAATAGTATTTGGACTAAACTCTTGAGTAAGAGAGATCACTGTTTAGTGAAGATGTTCTTCTGGAGGACATTCCACTAGTTAGCTTTCTCGTGAAAGCTAGCCTAGAAAAACAACTCTGGGGAGGGGTTTTTCTCAAGTGATGGTTTGTATTGCTTGTATTTCAAGACGTCATGTTTGGTCTGCTGTGGGGGGTTCTTGCTGTTGCTGCCACGGAGCCAAGAGTGTGATGGAAAGTTTGAAGACTTGTGAAAAGATTCAACACTGAAACTGATTGCATGAAAATAATTTAAACTGATTGCATTAAAATAATTTAAAAGGTGTTCAGACAACTTTAAGAAATTATGTGAAAGTAGAAGAGACTGAATTTTGCAGTTTTACTACAGAGAGAAATGTTTTCAGAGGTAAGAGAGACTTGAATTCTACAGCTGCTACTCAGTTTGACTAAGAATTGTACTGTATAAACAATAAAATACTTCATTGGTATGTCCATTATGACAACTGGCATGTGTGAACACTGTGGATTTTGGATTTTGTTAGGCAGGCAAGGCCCTGAAAAGTCTCATCAGAACCACTAGCCTTTTTTCTTTTGTTTCGTGTACAACATGCAAAACCATCCAGAATTCAAATGAAGCTTTTTCCTGTATGTAGCGCCTGAGTACTTTCCTGAGAGACTGTTTCACCAGAAGAAAGTCCGGGTGAATCACAAAGCTCTCCTCCAGGCAGGAGCTCTTTGCAAAATAAATGCTTCCACCTGCTGATGGCACCGAGTGCTTAGGGAGGAAGGTGGGTATACAGTTGGTAATAAGGAGGGGGATGGTGGTGATTGGCTGATACCAACTCATTGTAATGTTTTGTGTTAAAAAAGTGTTTGAGACTGGGAAAGAGAAGCAGTAGGCTAAGGCAATGTATTGATTATTACAGAGTACATTAACATGGTCCTTGAAAATTCAAAGAGACTTAAGCAAGGATCTTGCATATCTGAAAAATGTATCTGAAAGATGGTTTTGAATTTCCTCATCTTTGCATCTTTACTCAGTGTTAATAGAAATCTTTTTTAAGTTTAAATCCTTCCAGGTGTAAAAGCTAAGTTTGACAATATGTTTTCTCTGACTGCGGCACAAACAAGATTTTTATATTTTGTATTTTAATCTGGATGGATATTTGATATTTGATTGATTTATCCAGTACTTGTAGGCTTTCACTGTATTTTTTTCTTAGGCATTTTTCCTCCATGGACATTAAAATATGACTTTCTAAATAGTGGGGAAGAGTTTTGTGGCCTTGGGTGTTATAGTTTTTGTTTGGTTTTGGAGGGGTTTATTTTGTTTTGTTTTTTAAGTAAAACAAATTATCCTTATTTCAAGTAGTTTGTGGATAAACCTACATTTGATGTTGCTGTTATACCCAGTATGGAAGTGACCCTATCAAAGTTGCTTTGTGCAGACACTCTACCTTAGCATAACCCTTGTGAAAGATTTCTGTACATATATCGCTGATTTCGAGTGTTCCCTTTGAATCTGAAGGTGTTTGGCACCATATGCAAGTTGCCCCTTTGATGCTTCTGCTGGGCACCTGAAGTCTGCACAAGTGCCCCCTTCTAAAGCGTTTTTCTCAACAAAGCAATGATTGTGCTCTCTCTAGTGGCAGAAGGCGGAATTGTTGTATATCCCTTCATAGCTCGTGTATGAGAGCACAAAAACTCTAATTTAAAGACACTGTTTAAGTGCAGTGCAAACATTTACTCCGTTTAGCCATAGCTGGAAGAAAAAAAAAATCATTATGTATCTGTCAAATACAAGACAATTAAATCTGCCTGTTCTTACAACTGTCTGTCCTGGGCATGTCTTACAGGAGCAATAAAGGAGGAATGCCCTTTTTCCCCCTCCTTTTTTCTCTTTAAATAACTTCCTCCTAGAAAATGTTTTTATTCATAGTATAAGATCCTGCGTTTTGGTGTGTGATCCATGTCATGACAGGTTTAGAAGAATGTTTGTTAATCTTACCAAAAGCTTACAAACACCCAGGGGATGGTTGACTAATCAAGGTCAAATAAGGGGAGCCCCTATAGTGCTGAACTGCTGCTCTGGCTGCCCGTAGGGATCCTTGCTTACCCTCTCGGTGCCTGATGAAAAGCATCTCCAACCTTGTCTTCCCCAGGGCCATGAAAGGAGAGATGAGAAACTATGGAGCAGGCATGAGAAATGTTTGTGCTCTTCCTGCCCACAGAAGGTTCCCTGGGGTTTTTTTGCATGGAGAGAGTAGATAAGGATGGAGGCTGAGACATTCATAGGTTGCTTGTGGTGCTGCTGAGGTAGCTCCTGACTTGTGATTTAGTAGTGAAATAATGATGTGCAATAATTTAGAATGGTCTGTCTTTCTTCTAGTCGTAAATCTCCCTTCTTGGGAAGGAGAAGCGAGATGTCTTGTTTTCTGCTTGCTGGATTCTGTCCACATTTAGGTGGCTTGAATACAGGAGACAATTGCAAATGCACAACTCTTCTAGCCTCCTCCTACCATTATTTCCTTCTCTGCAGGTAGCAACTCTGTATAAATCCTGCAATACTTAAGTATACAAAGAACTGAAATGGTCCTACGAAGCATCTCTAGGATAAAGAATGGGAAAAGCTTCAGGCAAACATGCCAAATAGTGTTGGGGGTTTTTGTTTTTTGGTTTTTTGGGGTTTTTTTTAATTATTTAATGAAACTAGATGAGCCTTGGGTTTTTTTCCCTGCCAGTTCTGCCTCAGTGAGACTTTTTTCCTTTGAAAGGGATGCATAAACATTTTTAACTGTGTTGCTGAATTAACCAGTCAAGATTAATGCTGTGGAATTTGTAATGCTAGCATGACTGGAGAAGAGTCACTTACATCAGAGGCTTTTTAAATATGGTTTGCAAGTACGAATTCAGTTCTGCAGTTCTTAAGCTGTTTCAAAAAGCAAAGCTGGGTACGTAGATTCGAGCTCGTACCTTGTGACTTGTACCAGCAATATGAGACAACATGTGTTTCATCTACTTGGCAACAAAGCTTTTATTTTTTCTTTTTTAAGTGACTAAATAGTGCAATACTTCTGAAGGTCTCAGCACTGAGGGAAAATTATGACACTTATTTAAGTGTTTGAATATGCAGTTAAGCATCTAATTTTAAACCTGCACACTCAATGGTATTGGACTTTGCTACAAAGTTATTTCCTTTTTATGGTATCTGCCAGCTGCTGAAGTATGCATTAGTACATTTGACATATTAATACGTTCTAGTAGTGGGGGTACCTGCTCAAACAGCAGCTAAATGATCACAAAATAGATGTCCGAGGTGAAATCGGAGACTGCAGTAAACAAGGGAATACTGCTTGCCGTTATCATTTACTGACAAGTGAAATCCCCATCTCAATCCCCCAATTGAAAAACTGGACCAATTGGTGAAGCCCTTACAGTCTCATCACCCAGCATCCCCTCTCATCAACTACCACATGCATTATTTTCTTTGGTCTTTCTGATGTTTTTTTCAGAGTCATTTTTGTCAGGATTGTAGTAAGTTCCTGTAATTCTAAATAAGTATATTCTGACTTGCTCATAAATTAAAATAAAATAGTTATCTATTTCTAACACACTCTAGCATACCTGGTTATAACGAGACACAAGCCTTTCCCAGTTACTGAGTGGAGCTTTCTCCCTTGTCTTTGAGCTGATCTGAAGCCATGAAGGTAGCTGTGTACTGTCTGTGCACGCTGAATTGCTGTGGGCACTCCCCAGGTACTGCAGTTGCTGGCCTTTGCTTTACAATATCGCATACCCAGCACTCCCTTGCCAGATTCTGTACACTATATGCTTATTGAGATGGCATTTGAATATAGTCCAGTTATTCCTGGTGGGGAAGTTTGTTAT
>NW_010143544.1:25602-41089 GCF_000699245.1 Pterocles gutturalis
TATTCCTAACTCCAGCAGATGCACAAGTGATCAGTTTGTACTGATCTGTTGAACAGCAAACATGTAATGTAAGGGACAGTCAGAATATTACAAGACAGGCTTTTAACACCGCAGAAGCTATTTCAGTATTTAACATGCTGAGAAGACAAGCTAATCACAAAAGACTTGTCTAGATGTCTGTTCCTTTCACTCCTTAGGTATTTTGTAGATGCTGACAGCCAGTGTGAACTTTAAATCAATTTATTGCATATGTAAACATATGCAGTAAAACCATTTGCCATATTATTTAACTACACAGAGAGTGAATCGTTGACCATGAGCTGATCCGACCTTTTCAGATCTAATAAAGAAATCTGAAATATTATTTCAGCCTTTCAGCTCCAGTAATATGCAGTAGGAGTATCTGGATCTAACTGAAAATGTCAGATGCACTCTAATGTGCAACCCATCAAAGTTATGATGCATATGAACCAATAACTGGTTAAAAATATAAATCTGTAACATCCGTGGTGCATCTCAATTGCTTAGATAAATTGTTCTGCCATTAATACGGGCTAGTTAAAAACATGCATTAAAAGCAATTGTTGGACTGGAATACATGTGAGATGTACAGCTGCTTAAATATTAAAATGATCTTGAAAGATGGGTGATAACACCAGTTTAGAATATTACTGGAAAAAACAGTGAGCACTGAGAATACCAGTGCTCTAGTTCATGTCTTGCTAGCTTTGTTGCATGGTAATGTAAGATCAGTGGTCACATGTAACCTCAAAATTTTCCTTTTTAATGTTAGTAATTTGCTGCTTGTGAAGTTTTTAGTCTTCCCAGAAACAGTCCATTATATAAGCTGAAGTGTCCTTACCAATCTTATTTACAATGAATTTAGTATTAAGCATTTTTCATAGTCTTGTGCTTTTATGAAAAAGTCTACTTCTTTTTTTTTTAACAGTTTTTAAAAAAACAACACTTTTTAGTAGATTATGGTGTTTAAGGATGTTTGATTTCTTTGTTTTCTTTGTGTCATCTTTGAAGTTTCTGTTCTTGGTATTTTACTAGATACTCAGATCTAAGATAAATCTGTTTTTAATAATTATTAAGGATGAGACCAATTATTCATTGGTGTAATTTCTGGATTATGAATTTTAAATTTGGATTAAAGTAGATAGGCACAATGAAAAGCAACTTTGTATCCTAAGAAAATTGTATTTTGTTAGCTAAACAGTCTATCCAGATTGTTTAATCTTAAAGCAGTTGTTACACTGAAATGGAGTTGGTTTTTAATCTAATCATTGGTAGTTTGTGCAATTTGAGTAATTTTTAACGGAAATGTTCCTATTAGTAAAATGTTGTTGGAACTAGAATTAAAATGAACTATGGGAAGCATTGCTAAAACGATAACTTTGCATTAAAGAATGATGTACGTTTTAAACTACCCAGTTAATGCTATTTGAACTGTTCTTGTGAGGCAATGCTGCCCTCCCCTGGTATGCTGGGGAAAGCAGGAATTTCTATCCCAGTCCCAGCAAGTTCTAGGATTTACTGTTAAAGACACATTGCTGAATTGGTGAAAATGGTGGAAAAAAATGCTCTCAAAAAGACCATTATGTGCCTTCTATATTACAAAACAAACAAACAAAAAAAAAGAGTGGAACAGACATTTGTGCTGTGCTTTTGTGTATGCATGATGTGGATGTATGTACAAATAATATGCAGGAATATCCTATGAACACACAACAAATTGAGGGGCTGAATTAAGTTTGGGTGGCAATTTCGAGGATGAATTGAAGACAGAATATATAGATAACAGGTAGCTGCTGAAAGTTAGCAAGACCAATTACAATAAACTTTTGTTTAACAGTATAGTTTTGTCTTGCATATAACGTTTAGAGATTTATCTTTAATGTTTACGTGTTCAATTCTGCAATAGAAAAGTCGGTGGGACCATGGCCAACAACTTGCATGGGAATAGGATTAGCTCTTGTGCAAATGAAACTATAGCAAAACCGTCATCTTCTGTCAGGGGCTGTTGATTACAAAGATGCCACCATAGGCTCAGAAAGTCCCTCCACTGCACATTCCTGAATGCTGAGGAAGGCAGTCCAAGGAAATTTTACTATTGCATCGTCTGTTCTTAATATATTTCTTCAGACATCTGTTGTTAACCACTGCTGGAGACAGAATATCAGGGTAGAAGGTTCTTTAGACTGTCCAGCTATAGCTGTTGTCTGTTAAATAAGTGTGTTGCTATTTGCTTTAATTTTGTGTTCCTTAGTTTTCTCACTGCTAGGCAGTTTCACCATAGTCCAGATAGCAGAAGGAGATGAACCTTGTTTAAAATATAAGAATTTTAGTTCCCACATCTGACTCCAGTAAAGTGTGTGTGGTGGGGTTTAGAGTTTGTTTGTTTATTATTAAGGTATAAAATATCCCTTTATTTTTATAATTAAGATTTTTCTAATTGCTGGACAACTTGCAAAACACACAACTTTTTTTCCTGTGGCATATGACTTGACTTCTGTTTTGTTTGCTCCTTATCCTTCTTAATTCATTGGCAATCACTTAACACTAGAGAAAACTGGAAAAGAGTACGTTCAAATCTTGGGTTCATGAATTTCTTTGTGTCTTAGATGTGAACAGATTGCCAGATTCAGGATCAGGATGGAGGTTTTTTTCCCCAGACTGGCTTGCTTGAGGACTTTGTGCGTGAGTTCTTGTCTACTGCTTAGGGTCAGGTCATCTGGGAGATGTTTTAAGAACTGTGGAATATAATGACATTCCCAACCTGACCTGCTCTGGTCCAGCAGCACATTACAGTGGTGGTGGCTGTTGATATTTTACTACTACCTTTTATAACAAGGTCCTAGAAGTTGTTTTGTGTCTGTGGTGCCTGCCAGTCTATAAACTAGGTGTGGACCATTTTGAACTAGACCGCAGCTACTCAGTTACCTGTGACTGTGGCAGATGGGACCTGAAGATCCCAGTCCTTCACAGGCTTCTGTTTCTAAAGTGATTTTGCTGATTGCAAAATAGCAGTATTTACCTTTGTGCATGTAAGCTAAAAGGCTATAATAAGCAATCCTTTGGAGAGCTAGCTGTAAAACCACTGCAAGTATGGCTCCATAACAGCTAAAGGTGAACTAATTCAACACCGAGATGCCTCATCTGTGACATCCTGCCACAGCAAAACCAGTAGATGGAAGACTGGTAGATGAGATGCTCAGCATGAGCCGGCAGTGTGTACTTGCAGCCTAGAAAGCCAACCATATCCTGGGCCGCATCAAAAGAAGCGTGGTCAGCAGGTTGAGGGGTCAAGGGAGGTGATTCTCCCCCTCTACTCGTCTCTTGTGAAACCCCACGTGGAGTACTGCACCCAGCTCTGGAGTCCTCAGCACAGGAAGGACGTGGACCTGTTGGAGCGAGTCCAGAGGAGAGCCATGAATATGGTCAGAGGGTTGGAGTAGCTCCCATATGAGGACAGGCTGAGAGAGTTGGGGTTGTTCAGCCTGGAGAAGAGAAGGCTCCAGGGAGACCTTATAGCAGCCTGCCAGTACTTAAAGGGGGCTACAGGAGAGATGGGGAGGGACTCTTGATCAGGGAGTGTAGTGACAGGATGAGAGGTAATGTCTTTAAGCTGAAAGAGGGTAGATTTAGATTGGATATTAGGAGGGAGTTTTCTACTGTGTAATAGTTTTCTTTCCTCTCTATAACTTTTGCAGGTACTGGGGCTGCTGGTGTGGACACTGATTGCTGGAACAGAATACTTTCTATATCCAGCCTTTGGCTGGGTGATGTTTGTAGCTGTGTTTTACTGGGTTCTCACCGTCTTCTTTCTGATCATCTACATGACCATGACCTACACCAGGATCCCCCAGGTGCCGTGGACCACAGTGGTAAATACGCCCATTCTTTTTTGTTTCAGGTTTGCTGGGTTATGAAGAGAATAAAGTATTGATGCATTCTATAGTTGTAGTTAACCAACTATACTTGTGCTTTTTGCAGATTTTTTGCCTAATTATGTGTGGCTGCGTACCTGCAGTGTTTAACCTTCATACTACCCAGACACTTTTAAAACACCTTTCCTATGATGTTTCACCATTTTGTTCAGCAGTTGATGTAGTGACTTGATTTTTAATAATCTGTGTGTGACTGATCCTTATGTACAGTGGCCTCCTTTTCTCTCTGTAGTGATTCCGTCACATGAAGAATGAGTCTGTTGCTGCCTTCGAGCTAACAGACCTGGCCATATGGCTTAAAGAGCAGAAATCCCTATTTGCATCCACACCATGAACTGGAAATAGGACCCTGGCTCTTAAAACATGAGTCTTCCTCTGATGAAGTAAAAGCAAAGGTGGTTCAGAGGTAGCAACAGTCTGACAATCCATATGTGGCCTACTGTGAAAATGGTGCTGAAAAATAGTGTTATATATATGTAAAATACATGCCATGTAATCCTTTGCTTTTAGCTAAAGACTTAATGCAAATCAGATAAACAGCTAATGTAATTACAGAAAAATTTCACAGGCACTTAAAATTCAGATCCAGTTTTTGTGGTTTGAACAAACCTGGCTAGCTGTACCTCTCAACAGTATATTTTTACATGATTTTCATAACAGGCTGGTGTTCAGGGTAATAGATTGTAAAAGTCATTGTTATCTCAGCCAGCTGGCTATTTGTGGCCCATCCAATAATTATTATAAATTTTAGCTTTGCATTTGTCTGATCCAGTGAGATATTGTTTGGTTTTTTTTTAACTAGCTAAAGATTATTGACTAGAATTTTGTCATTTTTATGGTAAAATAATATATTTGACTTCTGTGTGGCAAACAGCTTGTTACCAGCTATATTGTGTATGCAACTAAAATGGAATACTCTTTTCTTTTCATCTTCCCATTTGCTGCTGTAATAAATAGCCAGCTATAGCAATTACTAATAAGAACAACCAGGATTATGTTCAGATAGCTTCTCTGTTTTCAAGTTTCATGACCAGCAATTACCATTAAGGCTATAACACTGCTATGGAAATGTTGGATTATTTCAATTACAGCAGTAATGTGTCTGGATACGTTTAAAGGTGTGGGGTTTTTTTTCCCCATTGCATTGTAAGTAAAGTACATTCAAAGGGAAAGCATCGTTAAATGCATTTGGATACAGCTTTAGTCATTGCCCCTCTTTCATCAGTTTAACACTATTATGAGACAACAGCTGCACATGAGTGAGTTGCCCCTGATGTGTGTGGTAGACAAGCTGGAGTACTTTGTTTCTACTTCATACTACTTCTTGCTCTGAGTTCCAAACATATTGTAGATAAAATCACATAAATGTAGGTCCAAAAGGTAGTCTCCTTTTATAGTAAAGGGTAATATGAGTAATATGAAGAGAAAATAAATGCAAAATAAATAAAAGATGCTTGCATTCCAAGATTGTTTTGCTCTAAGGTATTAAACGAGCTGTTGGGAACAGCCTTTAAATTCAACCTCTGCCACTCCTGGCTGGCCAAGAGGAATGTTGGGTCTCTTTTCATAAAGATGTTGTTAATGTCTGTGTTCAAGAGAGCATGACACAATCCTTTCTGAGTGACACACACCTTTTTGAGTGAGTGAGTTTACACCCACCTTCCCCCTGTTCTCTGAAGTATCCTGAATTTCAGTCTCTGCTAGTTATTGCTCTGCCTCCTTAGGCGGCAGTTAGCTCAAACTGTGCCTATTGTATGCAGTATCCAAAGTTACATCTGGACTTCTCTGTCATAAATCCACTTTTTGCAGGTTAAGCACATTGACCAAATTGCTTAAGATGCAGTTACTTTTACTGCAAATTAACACAAAGGACGTGCTTCAAAACTGACTCTCCTTAATAGAGCAAGTTTTTGCTAAAACAATCAATGAAGCTTTTAAAATCTGGTAAGTTTGAATTTAAGAAGCAGATGGTAATTTAGCGAGAACCATTTGGTTTGAGTAATATATTGGCAGTAAAGGCCCAATCAGCTTGCATTGCGTTCCATTTTCCCCAACACTGTTATTTCCCAGACCAGCACTTCTCAAAAATTATGTGCTTTTTTCTTTTCTACATGACAAGATATTGCAGGGATTTGTAGCTTTCCAGGGTAATTGAGTCTTTTTGGAACAGGAAATCTAAAAATAACAACAAATACTCCAGGCAATCAAAACAGGAGTTTGAAAATTGGTGCTTTACAGAAGTTCATCTGAACTTGCCAATTGTTGGCATCTTATCCGAAAACTGACAGTTTGATATTTTATTACTGAATGCCCAGATTAAACAAGAGAGGTGAGATCTGTGGATAGAGATAATACCTTTTATTGGATGAGCGGATACAGTGAGGTAAACTTCACTCCGTAAGTGTATGAATCAAACCTCAAGTGCCAGGCCTTGGACTCCATCTGTATGCTGAAGCACTGCCTGTGGTTCACTGTGGAAAGGTGGGTAAGTGGCTCTTTTCCAAATGCCCTGAAGTTGCAAGGACTTAGGAACCTCGGGAGGATGTTCATGCCCTTCAGCCTGCTCTGAAAACTGTAAAAAGGCTTTTTCCATGGGAAGTCTCCTATAGGCAGTGGTGACCTTAAGACTGACATGTTGACAGACGACAGCACAGAATGCTGCTCTCTGGAGGGGCTTGCAGTTGAGAAAGCACATGTTTGGGGAATGGCTTCCCTTCAGAAAGTTTTGAACCCTGCGTGTCACAGGAGTGTGTGGCAGTGGGCCAGACTCCACTGAGCCTGAAGTAAACTTTACCAGAACCAAATGTCCTGGAGGTGTGGAAGTGAGGAGCTTCCATACCAACCACTTCAAGCTGTTGATCCACACTTTGGTGCGCTGAGGGAATTGCTCATGTGGATACAGCTGTTGTCACTGCCTACTGAACTTCTCTTCTTGGGCTGCAGCTCTTTGTTTAGATTCTGCCAGAGTTGGTGACTAGTGAATTCCATAGTGAATAATTAGCATATATCCCTAGCATCCACTGGGTCATACCATGGAAATTAGTAAGTTAGAGCTGCACCAGTATGGCAACAACTGGGGCAGCAGAGTTAAGATTTACAATATTTGTGTGATATTCTGGAGTGCAAACGTGGGGCGGGTAGCTGAAGGGAGCAATCATGTACAACATTAGGACATGGTCTAAACTGAGTTACTAATTCCTGCAGTTGTAACTAGGTGCAAAGCACGTCACAGGTATTCCACTTAAACGTGGCACCAGTGAACTGAAAGTATATTTTATGGACAAATTTGTATGCCTTAGACAAGTGGCAGGGTAGAGTTTTGGGGGATTCTTTTATTTTTTTTTTTAATAAGAATGAACTTCCTATAGCCATGACCAAGTAGTGAGTAAGTAAAGGGCAAAATATTAAAATTACGTACTTTAAAAAAAACCCCTCATACCCTTTTATCTTTCATCTTCTTAGACTTCTGTTCTCCCTCCCTTTTCTGTTCTCTCTCACATGCAAACCCCAAACAAACTGTTCTTGTTTTTTCTCTGTAGTATTATGTGAGATCATGTTACCTGCTTTGCTTCTTTTTTAGTAATAAACGTAGGTACCCTGAGACATTAACTCTGCTCCTTGGAAGAGAGAATGTAGCATCTGCCATGGATGGGTCTTGCTGACCCATGTAGTCCATTCTGCAAGGTTCTCCTTCTTGGTTTTATCTGTTTCTTTCTCCTCTCAAAAAACAGGCAGAAGGGAAAGGTACCCAAAGGTAGAAGAGTATGACTGAAAAAATTAGACCCTCTTTCTCTCCTTCGGAAGCAGAGATAGCAAGTTTTGGAAGCTTTATAAATATTCTTCATATGCCATGAGTTATTGATTCCTACAATGTATCTTTGTGTGGATTAGAAATGTAATTAAATTGTAGTTTTGTTTTGTTTCATTTTTTTTTCTGCATAGTGTCATATTTTTGCTGCCTAACACTCGGATTGTGAAACCAAACTGTCCTTATTTTCAGTTTTGGAAAATCACAGCATACCAGCTTTAAGACTTTTCTGGATTTAGTGTGATGGAGAGAACAGTTTGTCCAAAATGGGCTTTTAATGTTCATGGATTTTCAAAATAAGCAGTTAAATTTTCATCTTACAGATAGAAACTTGGAAGAAGGGAAAAATAGTTAAGAATCACATTTCTTGTGTACATTATGTTTCAGAGGAGAGTTTTGTAGTGTTGGAATAGAAAATGGTAACAAATGCATGTGCATACCGCTTACTTACGTTGTTTGGTTTTTCAACAGGGTCTGTGTTTTAATGGAAGTGCCTTTGTTTTGTACCTCATTGCTGCCATTGTAGATGCATCTTCAGTTACCAAAGAACTGGACAGTCACAATTACAACAGCTGGGCAGCTTCTTCTGTGAGTTCATTTTTTGTTTAAATCAGTTCTATGACTAATGAGGTTATATCAAAAGAAGGCTAACTGGAAGTGTGGGTTGAAATGCATGTGTTATGGATTTTTGAAAAGCTTCAGACTGATACCGAAGCTCACACACAAAACTATAGATAGGTGTAATTTATCTCATAGTTTTTGGAGGTGACTAGAAATTCCACCAGGAGATGACAGTCACATTAGAAAAGGCTGTAATGTTTTAAAGATCATACTGCTTTTCCCCTCCCCTGCTCCCATTTATTACTGGCTCTCTGGCAGAGGTTATAGCCTGCACATCAGAGTAGGCAAAACAGATCAGGTGAGTGCCAAGTCACCTCAATGCACTTGGACAACTTCAAAAGCAGTTTAAACTAACTCAGTGAACTTTGCACGTGTGTGGATAAGATGCATTGCGCTTTTTGTGGGCCGAGCCATATACACAGCACCTTTGGGAAAGGTCCTGAAAGTGGTATTGAAGTTTCTACAGTGATCTTCCTGTTACAGCCTCAACTTCTGATAGTCTTTCTTCTGAGTAGGGTAGGCAATGCCTGAAAAATCATGTAACTTACCAATGTACCAATGTTTTAAAGTGAATGCAAATCATTAATTCGTCTGACATTACTGTCTTACTACTTATATTTGGAAATTCAAAGCAATCAGTCAAAGTAGGTGAAAAACAACCTTTTTTTTTTTTTTTTTTTTAAAGAGCCTTCTCACTTTCTGAGTATGCATTCTCTAGCTAAATTAAGGGATTGTAAAAGAACTTTTTGCATGTTGTGGCAACAGTACTCTGATTAAATTGTATACAGCAATTCCGAATTACAGCCACTTTGCTGTTTGTGGTTCTGCAGTTGTCCCTCTGGACTAGTCACAAATCCTGTCTTCTGACTGAAGCTTATTGTATATGGCTGTGAACATGGAGACTTGAACACCTGCTCTGTTTTTGTCTTGAGATTTGGATAACTATGTCCCTGCCATTTCAGTGGCATTCAGGTTCTCCCCTTGGCAGTTTGTAACTATTGATCTCTTACTAAGCCACTGCTGTTGACAGGAACTTGCTTGCTGCTAGGTAAGCTTCCATGCTGATTCAGGTTTTATGCAAAATGCATGAATGCTTAGTGTCTCATGGGATGTTTGGAATCTCTTCTAATACCTCCTAATAATGTTTATCTAATGCACTGTCTAAATAGACTATTAAATGTAGATTCCTGCTTTCTGAACCCATTAATGGTTTCATGGATAGATGTTTCTGAGAATTCAGCACCCATCTATCCCCAACAGTCATTCTCTGTTAGAAAGATTTTAGATGGAGCTTTTATTTCATAAGAAACAAAATTATTGGAAAAGAGGAATGCTACAATTTTCTCTTGTAATATTATTTTACATCATCATCTATGGCTTTTGGTGCCACAGATGAAATCTATATTGGACAAGACTGAGAGCTGTCTGTTGGAGGGCTTTGATTTACTGCCTGTATGCACGCTTAGTAGTGCCCTGCTCTGAGAGCTGAAGTACCAATATATACCAATGGTGGTATACAAGCAAGAAACATTGGTAGAATCATAAAGTATTTTTAGGCTGGGAGGGACCTCTGGAGGTCATCTGGTCCAGCTCTCTTCCCTCTTAAAGCAGGGCTCACTTGTATCAGGCTCCAGGGCCTTGTCCACTTGAGTATTTCCGAGGATGGCTACTCCACAACACCTCTGGGCCCCTGTTGTCTCATTTGATTACTCTCCACTGAATTTTGTTTTCCTAATATTTAAATGAGATTTCCATTCTTTTAACTTGCATTTGTTCCCTCTTGCCCTACCATTGCTCACCTCTGAGAAAAGTACCTGTTAATACTATTTGCAGTATCAGCTTTATTTGGTTCAGTTACTAGCACAAAACATTCTGGTCATTTTGAACATTGTTTTGAACAACACACAGTGATTAACAGGAACTTAACCACTGGCTTTGAAATGGACTTCATCAGTACAACTGCAATAGTTCACAGCTGTTCTTTGGTTTCTGTGTGAGTATGCTGCAAGCACTGCAGAAGCAACACCGATACTGTGTAGTTTTAATCTTTAAACGTAAAATAAATCTAGCCTGGTACAGAAAGCTTATTCTGTAATCGACTTCTGACAAAGGAGTAATATCTCAATGTGGTTGCTGTCACTGTTATTTGCACGGGTGAATACCTTTATTCATTGGTAGAAGACCTCTGGAATTGGTAACCTCATCAGTACTGCTGCTTGAGAACACGTCTGGGCCTGCATTTGAATCCAAGTTTTCTCTGCGAACAAATCTATTTTGGTGCACAGTGTGCCACACGGAGGTACAGGTGGGCTGTGGGCAATTCCTAGCACATAGCAGCAGCGCAGGAACGTTAGCATGAGCTCACAGTCCCGTGGACTATCCCTGGGTCTTTACCAGCGACTGATGTTAAAAGCAGCAAGTATAGGACTGGTGGGAGTCCAGTCTATAAGATCGATACTGAGGCAGCATGATGTGGAGATAGGAGCTGAAATATGCTGTATTTTGTCTGCTTCTAGGTCTATATTTCTACACATAATATAAGCTTACTTACACAGTGTTGACTCTGATAGCCACCCAGGCTTAAGGAGGTGAAAGAGTGCCATTTTAGTCAGCCCACTATTTCTCCTTTTGACAAATCCTGTAACTTTTTTTTTTCCATAGAAATGACAGTGCTCTCAAATATATATTTTTTCCTAATATATTTTTTCCTCTCTCTCTACAGTTCTTTGCCTTTGTGGTTACCTCCTGCTATGCTGGAAATACGTATTTTAGCTTTATATCTTGGCGATCACGAACTTTGCAGTAAATATTTTGTTAAAATGAATTCTGTAGTATGAAGTATCTTGAGGATTATATTCTTTTGATGAAAGCTTGGAAGAGGGATGAGGTCTTTTTGAACATTTCTGTTAAAATTGACACAATGTATTTTAAACGGAGATTAAACAATTATTTATAATACAATACCTTATTTAGAGACATCTAACAGCGACTTTGTACTGTATAATAAAATTTCATACTGCTTCTTTTAAAATCAACATGGTATTTTTCTAGAAATTGTATAGATGTTATTACTAAGCCTTTAATAAATCTTACTCAATGTGCCAATTTTGTAAATGTAACTTTTTAAATGTTACAGGTATACTTTTGATACTGAATGCTACAAAATGAAACTAATATTGTTACTGTCTCATTATTATGTATAAAAAGTGACATTGTGCAGAAAAAAACCACACAAAACTTTAAATAAATAATGGACTCAATTGTGTGTGTTTTGTAAACTGGGAGTAGAAGGTTGCTTTCTAAATTTCTTTTTCAGAGTAAAATATATACTACTAAGAATTCTGATGATCCTGTCAGTTTGCACATTCTAACAGCTTCTCACAGTCATGAGATTGCTTTTGGAACTTGTTACTGTAGGTCTGAAGCTCCTTGAAGGAATGTTGCGCCTGAAACATTATCTTAACAGGTATCCACCAGGCTCCCAAGGCGTAAGTCTACACACAATCCCTTAGTGCTCAGTGTCTAACCTACTGAGAATATCACAAGATACCTATTAAAGGTAATACATTTTGTTTCTCAGGGGACTGGTTTTTTCTCTTTTCTCCTCAGATTAGGCCATTAATCTGTTCTAATTAAAATCCAGGTTTATAAATCTTAGTAATGATAGAAAGATTAAATCCATAGAAGAATTGTCAAAGACACCAGTGATAGAAATAAAGACTTTCCTCCCTCCTTTCCTGTCTACTGGCATCATCTGTGAGTTGTTATTTTAAGAAATCAAGTTTTGAATTTGATGCTCATATTGAAATATCTTTGAGTCAAGCAGAAGTCTGACAGAAGATTATAACTTTCAAAACAGATAGTTTTGAAAATGACTTTCAAATACAAATTACCCGAGGAATTTTTTCCTGGAATTATGTGTAGAGTGCAAGGTTGTGATTATTTTGTGATATTATTCAAAGGTTTTCTCACTTAAAACTACTGGTAAATCTCTTATTCCTTGATTAAGAAGATTTGGACCCTCTTCCAGACCTGAAAAACTTAGTTGGACAATTATATATGGAAGTAGAGAAACCTTACTGCTTGAACTTCTTTATTTCGCCCTGTAACTAAATGGTGTGTGCTTACATATGTGCGTGCCCTGCAGCAAAGAAGATTTATCAGCAGCCGGCTAATTGTGTTCTTGATCACGTTGTTTTCTTCTTGATTATCTGTCTGAGTCACAGGATTTCAGTGTAAGGGAAGCCAAGATATTATTTAAAAACCTATATTTGTCTGCAGACTGCATCTGGCCTGTACAACAAAGGTCAGGCTGTCTGCTGCTTGCTAAAATTATCCAGTTGTGAGAAGGAAGAAGGGCTACCAACTATGCATTTTATCTACACAGATAAAATGTGTCATTAAAATCCTGTATGCTCTTTTCCATTGCTGGGAAAAAATCAAAGGCATAAAGATGATCCAAATGTCAACTGATAAAATGTGACTAGAAATATAGCCAGAATTAAAATCTCATCAGTTATTTCTCATCAGTAAAAACGCTTTTGTACTAATAGAAATTATTTCTTAAATTATATTTGATTTTTTTATTATATCTTAAGTTCAAAGAACGTGACTGTGTTTGCACAAATGTTTCACGATTTTGTGATAACTGTGATGGTCTGGTCTAAACTCATAACCCAGACAACAGTTGTGGAGAGAGGGAGTAAGAGGGAGTGGAGCTAAGAGGGAGTTTCAGCCAGTTTACCAAAAACTGTCATGGAAACTGTATGTTACATGTCAGAATAAATTCATTAATGAAGGATAAAACCACACTGTCACCAGATAAGGAATGATTCTGGCAAAATATCTACCACCTCTCTGAGTCTTCAGCACAGATCCTCAAGGGAAGATGTGTGGATTGTCTTCTAAAGGCAAATCTGTGAGTTGAATCCTTAATTATGAATTTTAAAAAATATGTACTAGGCAGAAATTTGCTTTATGCTTGGCCTTTTTTTTATAAACCATAACTTCTCTGCCTTACTCTTTCCTTTTAGAAAGATAATTATCTTACTTCCCATGCTCTTCTCATCTGTCTAATTACTCAGCTGTTCCCCAGGTACCAACTGTTTTTCAAACATTCTGAATATCTAGTTAAAATTGCAGGAATTGGTACAAGCTGAGAATTTCTTCTGAAGTTTGCTTCTCCTATTTCAGGCCTGAACAAAGACATAAGCACCCAAAAGGTTATTTGTTTCTTCCAGCACATTAGTCTTAAATATTGATTTGCAAACTACGATTTATGCCTTTGTATATTCTAATATTGATAAAGAAGATAAGCTAGCTGTGGTTTATCATGTAACAATTAAAACAAGATTTGTGGCTGCAGATATTGCTTAGTATTCATGAGATTGAAAGAAACCTCAAAAGAACAACTGGTAAGTGATGAAATCAGTGAAATTCTTAATACAAGTATTTAGAAGAATAAACAAAATGCTAATCAGCTTGAAAAATGAAGGTATTTGACATTATAAATACCTTTTTTTTCAGACAAACTGTCTGAAAAATCTAAGTCACCAACATAAATAAGGATACTTGATGTCAAGTTATAGCCATCCCATTTCATTAATTAAGGAGTTGTCAGTACCTCTTACCATCATCATACTTGACGCACCTAACAAGATGCACATAAATAGCATAAGAACTGTAACAAAGCTTTAAATTCAGCAGTGTTTTGGACTGAATTTGTGCCAGGGGTTTATAGAAGATTATTTCTGAGTAGAAAATATGACTGTTATTTTATTTGTATTAATTTAAAGGTATTTGTTTCACTGGGCTGAACTCAAATCAGCAGGGCCCCAGTCATATACACACTTTCAAAAGAAGTTAAGAACTAAAAAAGCTGAATCATTGGATAAGAAAAATATATTTCTTAATAGGAAGTACAGAAGTTACTAGAACCTTCCTCCACAGGGCTTGCAAGAGACCTATAAATGTGCATGCTTCTGAACTGTAAGGAGAAGAGTTTAAAAAAGCAGATGTTTAATAAAAAAACCTCTCAGCAGCTAGCATTTTACTCTTGCCTAGATTGGCAATGTTGTAGCTTTGATATCTAATGACTTGAAATAAAATTTGGTGGAACAGGTAATATCTCTTATTGCAGCTACTAGCTGGATTAATATAAGCCCAAAACTATGTACTGCTTAGTCTACTGTAGACGGCTGCCTGCACTGGCACACCTTGTCTTGCTCACATCAGTTACTTAGCTGGCCCCTTATTTGTGTTGGAGATCATCTGAACTTACCTGTCTTCCCTGCAGAGACAATTTTAGTTGCTGAAGGAGCTATTAAACAGCTATTAAACAGCTAACTGCTGTTCTGCAGTTAGGATACACTTCAGCACACAGCAGAAGATGGCATTACTGCTCTAATGAGTATAAAAGCAGCATGTGCCCAGCTCGGAGGCCTGCTCTTACCTCACTTGTCAGAAAGCAAAACAAGTTATTTTTAAACTTGAGGAAATATATAGCTTCCTTTGCTGCATTTTGTGAGTATCTCTGCATGATTTAATTCCAACACTAGAGTTGAGACATTTAGACAGTCGTCACAATTTTGCCTGTCGCTGCCCATTGAATGCAAATGTTTTTATCTTGCACGAGACCATGAATGGGAAGGTTTGGGGTTTGTTTAGTGCCACTCGGTGTTGTGTGGGAAGAGGCTGTTTGCAGCTGTGCCTCCGGAGCAGCTCCCCTCCAACCACATCGCCGACACTCCTTGGCACGCCTACGGATCCTCTACCGTCGGAGTAAAACTCCGAACCGCTGTGGGGACCGCTTCAGCGCCGAGCTCCCCTCCGGGGACCCACAGTGGATAGTGAGGCGTCCCCCTCCTCCCTGCTCGGAAATGTTCGCTTCGGCCTCTATTTTCACGTAACGCAGCTGCAAAACGCGGACGGCCGGTCCGCTCCGACAAGGTGCTGCGGCACGGCCACCTTCTGCCTGCCCGAGTGGGGCTCCCGCTCCCCCTCCCCGAGCGGGCCTCCCGCTCCCACCCGGCTTTGTCCCCGGCCCCACTTACCCTGCGCGGGTCGGGAAACCCCCGCGACTCCTCCTCGGCGGCCCCCGCCCCCG
>NW_010143545.1:0-11158 GCF_000699245.1 Pterocles gutturalis
CCCCCTTTTTCCCTTCTCTTTCTTTTTTCCCTTCGCTTTCTTTTTCCCCTTCGCTTTTCTTTTTTTTGCTGCTGTCTGCTTGGAAGCAAGTCCCGTGTTTGTCCCTCCCTTCCCTCAGCCTGCACAGGTGGTGCTTCCAGCAGCAGTTCCGTTGCTTGGCTTCCTCACCCATTCAGCTTCTCTTGGCATAACCAACAGCACCTTCCTTTCTGTGCTCTCTGTTCTTCTCTGCATTGACTCTTTATTTTCAAGTGCCTCAGAAAGACCTGCTTCTGAAATAGCCCAGCCAGCAAACAAGGTGTGGTAATGTGAACAGAAATCTAAAATGTCAAACCACTTTATTTTCTCATAAAGTGTTTCATGAGATATTCAGACTACTCTTTGAGCAGCTGTAGCCTTGGCTAACTTTATTATTGTTGCAATTGTGAGGAACTGTCTTTACTATTTGGGAAACTCTTCCACACTTATGACGGTAATAACTTAGAATAATTAAACAAACCCTCTCTATGATGAAAAGCTTTACATGTTTGTCTTTTAAAAAGATTTTACTTTTCTATTTGCAGTGTGTTCTTAATGAAACACCCCTCACCATATTTGTTAGCATCAGCGTACCCATGGCTGTGTGTTCTTTTCCTTTTTTCCATGTTGTGATGAGATTCTCAGCGTTGTGAATTAGTGTGATGTGGAGATGGCACTGATTTGATAGACGTTTGCTTCATACTTCTTTTTTATTGCTTGTTTTGGCACAGTAAGGCTTGTTCTGAACACGGCTGGAAAAGCTACATACCACCTCTCAGGTGCCTAATTGTTATCTCAAGAAAACTAAAAAAACCAACACCAAAACAACAAAAAAAAGAAAAACCCCAGCTCAGTACAAATGGCCTGTAATACAATTGCTTTTGAAGCGTGAGAGCCTGTTTCTTATTCCTCAGTAACAGCTTAGCAACCTAGCCGTCACATTTGCAGTTAAAGAAAACCATCTGTCTTTACCTGAGGCATCATCTGTCTGTAGAAAATGAGTCCTGGCGCGTTCTTATAAAAGCAAATTGCTTTTTGGGGGTTGCTGGTTGGGTGGGTTTAGCAACATTAGCACCAATTAAGTTATTGGAGAGAATAAACATAGAAAGGCAAAGCAGATGAGTGGAAGGCGACTTGTGTCCTGTGCAGAGCTCCTCTGAGCCAGCTGGGTCTCACCGGTCACGGACCGAACAGAGAGGGCGGGTGGACGCCTCGTTCCTCCCCGCTGCGCCCGTGGAGCCAAGGGGCAGAGAGGCGGTCACCTGGGTGGGAAAAGAAGGGAGCGCAAGCCTTGGATTACAAGTTAAAAATAAAAATGGTAACAAGTGTTGGCCCAAAGAGGGGAAGCTGTGTATTTTCCCGTGGTGGTTTTAGAATTGCACAGTGCCCTCCAGTAAGTACACGTGGGAGAGAGACTTGGGCCCTTTGCGGGCTGTGGGAGCTGGAGGCATGAACACAGCTAGTGACTGCAAAGGTGTTGTAAAGGGATAAACACCTCTGAGGCGTCCCTGAAAACACGCAAACAGAAATGTCGGGAGACTACACTGGGGTTTGTGGTTTGTTTTCCTTAACTACTGCCGTTCAGACATTGATCAGTGGAATAAAGTCATCGAGCAGCTGGGAACTCCCTGTCCAGAATTCATGAAGAAGCTGCAGCCGACGGTACGCAACTACGTTGAGAACAGACCCAAGTACGCTGGCCTCACCTTTCCCAAACTTTTTCCAGACTCTCTCTTCCCAGCTGACTCGGAACACAACAAACTCAAAGGTATGTCTGGCAAAGGGACACGGTTCACGTGTCAACAGCTACAACGCAACAAATTCTTTTTCAATTTTTCTTCTCTCTCGTTGCACTCCCTTTTAATGCAGTTAGTTCCAGAGACAAATGACTGCATGGGTTTTATGCAGCTGAGAGGCAGCTTTTGGAAGTGATTTGTTGAGAACCTGGTGCTTGGGCAGCCAAGGGAACATACATTATCATTGATGAATATGTCGAGCACATCCCCGTGGTGGTCTCTGATGTTTCTGTACCATCAGGAACTGGGGCGTTCCTTTACCCTCATTCTTAAACCTGTAACACAAAGGAACGGTAGAACTTCCATCAGAAAACACTTGCAATGGTTTGTTTTAGGCAAAAGATATCAGTTCAGCCAGGTGCGTGCCTCACAGCTCGACCTTTACTAGACAGCAGAAGGGCGTTGGCAACATCAGCCCAAAAGGTCTGGGTGTAGCTGAGGTTTAGGATCTGCTATGGGTGGGTTTCTTCTTTGGAAAAATGCTGTGGTTTGTTTGAATATGGGAAGAAGAGCACTAAATTATGGTGCAACTAGGTATAGCTCTGTAAAATACACATTGCAATGATTTTAATCATATATTGAAGTCCTGTTATACTTGAGCAGGGCATTGACCTGCAATTGGAAGGAGTGATTTCTGTGTGTTTAGTATAGAAATGATTTCTCGTCACAGCTCTGGAACCCCCCATACAACTTTGTCCTGCCGATCAGTTCTGCACAACCTGAGTATTTAGGGCCACTTACTCCGGTGGCGTGTAACGGTTTTCAATTGCTTTAAATTTGCAATCATTATGTTACCCAGAGTGCTCTCCCAATTACCCACTGTTTCACAGCAAGGCTGCTGCCTCGGCTCTGGGAGCAAAGCGAAGGGTCTGAGCAGATACCTTTGGATACACATCATTTTAGACTCCTACTACAATAAAATTCAATAATGATATTTTCTTGGATTTGGAACTAATGAATAGAAATGCCTGTCAAACAGTGCTGTTATCTTTTGGATACAGGAGGCATATGCATTTGAGCATATGGAACGCCAGTTTTTAAAATACTGAACAAGGAGGAGTGCATTTAAAAAATTCTTCCTGTGCATCATCGTATCCTCCCATGCCCTGCCTAAATATTTCACTCTTGCTAACAATTTAATTAGATATTACTTTTACTCACCTATGTGTGATACCTAATAATATTTTTGCACTTATATCTCCTTACAGTCTTTTTCTTTTAATTTTCTTCTTCATTTACACGGGAAATAATTTTGAGTATGGAGGGAGTTTAGAACACTCTATTGATAGGAGTACTGGAGACGTATGTTGTTATCATTTTTATTACATGGGTTTAGATAGTATTATATTGTTACCAACTCTAAACATTGTAAAGAGTTCAGGTAATAGAAGGCTGAGTTTGTGACCTGACAGGCACAATGGGCTGTATTACCAGGTAAAATAAACCAATGTTGCAACAGAAAGCTCAACATATATATAAGGCTGTGCATTTTTGTAGTACAGGATGATGTGTCCCACTGATGTAAACTTTGCCATGGGGGACAAACAAGACTTGAGCAGTTCCCGAGGCATTTCCATACCATTTATATCAGGCTACTGGTTTGACAGTCTTGCTTCTATTGGGATGCCCTGAGATCAGCCTGGTCTATGCCTCACTAAAATATTGAATGCCTCCCAGCAGGCTAGGTGAAAAACTTGAAAACATACAGGAAAGTGTGGATGTTCTTCTGAGCCACCTTAGGAGTATCTGTAAGCTTCAGTGCCATGATTTCATACTTCATTATGTGAGCTTTTGTTTTCTCATCCTGGCAATGATACGGGTACCCCAAGTTCATTTTTCTTGGATATATTATCCAGCCCTCTCCATGCAATGTGCATACAACATGGAAAATTAAGGTGGTGAGGCAGTGGCCCAGGTTGCCCAGAGAAGCTGTGGATGCCCCATCCCTGGAGGGGTTCAAGGCCAGGCTGGATGAGGCTTTGAGCAACCTGGGCTAGTGGGAGGTGTCCCTGCCCGTGGCAGGGGGTGGCAGTGGATGATCCTTAGGGTCCCTTCCAACCCAAACCATCCTGTGATTCTATGCAAATCTCATTGAAGCTTGTCAGGGGACTTATTATATGCAGCCCTGATGTTGGCACGTTGATAATGAATCCGACCTAAAATGCTTACTGGAGAACTCTCACTATAAGAAGGCAAGGGGCAGAAGTGTGTATAACCAGTCTTTGAAGGGGTTCTGTCGTTGTTCCTTGCCTAACCCAGTTAACCCTCGCCTGGAGGCAGGGATGGCTTTGTACTAATGCTCTGTTCATCTGATTTCCTTGTTCTAGCCAGCCAAGCCAGGGACCTTCTATCAAAGATGCTAGTCATTGATCCGGCCAAGCGAATATCAGTAGATGAAGCCTTACAGCATCCATACATTAACGTCTGGTACGACCCAGCAGAAGTGGAGGCGGTAAGTGAGGCATGACTCCTTATTTCAGCCTGCTAAGCGCAGATATGATTCATAGATCCCTGCTGCTTTAGAGCAGCTCGGTAACGAGCATCCTCTAAAGAAACAGTGTTGTGACTGTGGTGGTCTTTGGATTTATGTGAAATGAGATCTGCAGGGATGCAAGATATCTCTTTGTTAGATAAACTGACAATAGATGGGAGAAGCAAAAACACTTCAAGCACATGAAGCCATTTTCTGCTTTCTTCTAGATAACGCGAATAAAAGATTTTGAGCCCAGTAGCTCACCTGTTTCTTCTAGCTAGACGAGTCTGCTACTATAAAGTTTCTGTTCTCGGTGTGCAATAAGTTGTATGAAATTATTTGTGTTCCATATCTGGAAGATTTCCAGCCCAAGGAAGAGGTGGTGATATTCTGTCTTTCCCTGGCAGTCTTGCAAACTTAAATCCTAGTAAAGCGATGCAAAGAGACTGAGCAATGTGGAGCCCAGTAGCCATTCGTATTCAAACCACTGTTCCTTGCAACATTCGTTCAACTCTTCTCTGTCTCTTAAAGATATTGTCTCATTTTGCTTATCAGGAGACTGGGCTATTCAAACTCTCTGCTGCTTCAGCTGGCTGATGAACCCATTAATGGATTTTTCATTTGCTGCTCTCTGAGTATTCAGTTTGACTCTTTTCCATTCTCTTTGCGTATTTCATGTTGAAATTCAGACATGCTATCTTTGACACTATTGGCCATATTTGACACATTTGTCTGCTGGTATCTTTACCCCAAGACAATCTTTTGTTAAAACAAGTTTTAAGTGGGCATTTGTGTTTTGTATTTCACTAGAAATAACACAGTCAGCATCAGATTTGGTCCTTTTTTTCCCACCCTCTTTTTTGTGGATTTTCCGGCAGCTAGTTGTGAGCCTTACTAGTTTGAAGTTGCCTGCTGCTGCATTTTACTGTTTTGGAGCCTATGACTTTTTTTTTTTTTTTTTACAGTTGCATTCAGTAAGTCTTCTCTTGTGTCTTGTTGTTTCCTGGCAAAAGGAGAAGAAAAGCCATAAGCCAAATTTTCCATTCTGTCTGTATCACAGACAGCAGGTACTAACTGGGGTTTGTGCTTTGCCTTGCCTCTTCCTTGATGAGAACTTCACCCCACCAGCTTACAGCATCAGACATTTGCGTCCATTTCATGGGCCAGGTGACGGAGGGCACAACAGGAACCTCAGCTAGTTATTGCCAAGTGGGCAGGCAAGGACTGAGTGAAGAGTGGGAGGAAGGATGGACTAGCCAAAATGAATATTCTGCCACTTTCTTTGGGAAGAGTTTGCAGAGGACCGGAATGAATTCTCCTTCAGGATCTGCAGCATGCCAAGGCTCTCTGAAGCAATCCTGCTTTTTCACAGTGTGCAGGCCAGGGAACCTGACAAAAGATCAACAGGAAAATGAGTGATGGAGCTGCTTTTGGTCACTTGCGTTGTGCTTAACCTCCCGCTATTTCTTTTTACAAGAGCATGTAGTGACATGATGAGGGGTAATAGACTTAAGCTGAAAGAGGGCAGATTGAGATGAGATATTAGGAGGAAATGTTTTCCTGTGCGGGGGGTGAGGCAGTGGCCCAGGTTGCCCGGAGAAGCTGTGGATGCCCCATCCCTGGAGGGGTTCAAGGCCAGGCTGGGTGAGGCTTTGAGCAACCTGGGCTGGTGGGAAGTGTCCCTGCCCATGGCAGGGAGTGGAACTAGATGGTCTCTGAGGTCCCTTCACAAACCATTCTGTGATTCTATGGTGGTGGGATGGTTTTTTTCCAGAGTCCTCCTCCCATCCTGCATAACACGAGGCAGGATTCCTGCCACTATCAGTAACCCTGTACAGCAGGGAGAACACAGAAATAGGGTACAGAGGTATTACAGAGGATGGCATTTTCAAGCAGTATCCATTGGGGAGGGGGTTTAGTTAACTCAGATGTCTAGTTAGATTACTCCCTCCCTCCAGTAAATAACTTCATCCAAAGCAGTTAGGCATCTGTTGCACAACATTCATTTGGCTCAGAGGCCCCAGAGGACACGTAACTGAAAGCTTTGAATACGGCAGAAATTTCAAAGGAAGCTGTTGCTATGTCATGGAGTGTCAGTGCTGGAGGCTGTGAAGAGCCCTGAGGACAGCTCAGGGAATAAGCAGAGAATTCAGTGTCGTGGTTTGACCTGGAGGGAGCGACCCTCCACGTCTGCCTAGATTTACGGCGTTATGCATGGGAGAGGAACAGGTAGAATAGCCCTGTCCAGTGAAAAAAGCAGACTAGTGAGGCAGTTACAGTCCCTTTTTATAAGTCTATTAAAAGTTTATGGTCTTTCACAGGCTGTATGGGGACAATAAAACTATCATGGCCCATTCTCATGGGCAAAGACCGTGACACAAATGGGAAGTGGTAGGAATGCAACGCCATTTCCCACTGATGTGCAAGCCCTCAGCATCTCTGAAACAATCGTCATATTTACATTTTGAAACAGGCCTTACACAGGTTTTAAGCTTACCTGTGGAGTGAGTGGGTAAATTAGATTTTGGATTTACAGGAAATTCATCTCCTAACCTAGTTGGCCAGCTGCTTTTGAGCCCACCCAGCATGCGTCTTTTATAATAGAGTCACAGCGTTAGACTGTGTATCATTGCTCTGAAATTCATTCGTATAGTGTTACTCGCAGTTAAGAGAATCTCTGTATTCAACCAATTATAACTAAAATACATGTTTCTAAAAGATATGAAAGCGTACAGATAATGGATGTTTACGATTGTGAGGCATTCCCAAGATTTTAGGAACTGTTGAAATCTCTTCCCAATCTTTACACCCAATTTGTATGTAGGTCAGAGTTCTAAGAGGAAAAGTATTATTTACTAATATCACACAGGAAATTGTCAAATCAGAATAGGAACCCATGGACCTTACGGCTGCCCAGGGCAGTGGTGGAGTCACCATCCCTGGAGGGATTCAAGAAACGTGTAGATGTGGTGCTTCGGGACATGGGTTAGTGGGTTGGGTGGGGTTGGGTTCATGGTTGGACTTGATGATCCTTGAGGTCTTTTCCAACCTGAATGATTCTGTGATTCTGTATTTCAGTTAACGTTTCCTTCTTCCTGTACATTTTATGTAGAAACTGTCTTGGTTCCACTTTTAAACAAATACTTTTGTTTATTACCCTCATGTTAGGATATTTACCCACATAACAGCATTTGGAATATTACAATGAATAAATGAGACACACAACACCTTTTCTCCCTCAAAGTGCTTTGTTCTTTTTTAAGGAAAGCCAGCATTTCCAACATCTCTTGCCTCCATGTGTAGACTGCCCTGTTTATTGTAGAGAATGTCAATATTTCCTTGATGCCATATTAACTTTTCTGTTTTCTTGTCTGAAAATGCTGTGCCTGAGACTTTGTTTTCATTTGCATAGCTGCTTTGTTTGGAAGTTGTGGTACATTCTTATCCTTCATTGAGGTGATCTGTGAATAAATCCCAAATCTGGTATTGAATTTTTTGTATCTCCACTAATGTTAATGCCATGCTGTCTCTATGCATGTCACTGTTTTTATCCCCAAATGCTTAAATCATTTGTGAACAGGATGGATTCCTAGGCATATGCTTCAGAATAGCTTCAGCGTTTAGGGGCAATTGCTTAGGACTTAATCTTGCACATTTTTTTTCTTCAGCTATGAAGGACTTAGGAATCACTTTGTTTTGGAACCGTTTGAATATCCACATGATCTCATATTGGTTCCTACTTGGGAACAGTATTGTTCTGTTCCATTCCATGGGAACAAATCTAGTAGCAAAATTTGCTGCAGATTCTTATCTGGTCGTTTTTGTGAACTGGTTTCAAAATTCATCGTAGATTTTTCCCTTACCTGTCGTTATTGCTTGTTAGCTGACATATGCCATGCATTAGAAGAGAGATTTCTTACAAAAAGGAAAGATCAGATTTGAAAAACGTTCCTTTTAAGCATTTCTCTCTGTTGACAGAATTTTACAACAGTGATGGATTTTTGGTGGTGTTTTATTCACTGCAACTCACACCCACAATGGTTTTCTTTTCATAGGATTTGTATTTCACTGAGGTATCTCTGCCTCTAGGACCACCTATGAGGGGCTCAATCCTCATTCATTTTTCTGTGCACGACAAACTGTGTGTTACCTTTTATTATTGTGATGCTGTTTCCTACAATGCTTACAAAGAGAGTTTGGTTTGTGCTTGTCAGTCCACGGACCTCTCCAGGATAGAAGCCATTGTTGTATTGTCTTAGCTCTTTCTGTATAAACTATCCATGTCCACCTGTTAAATGGAATGTATTCAAATGGATTTCAAATTTCATCATTTGTCATTAAAAAAAAAAAAAAAAAAAAGATCACACCTCTCTTATTTTACCTATGAGTGCTTAGCATCCGTGATGATGGAGAAGCACCTCTGGAGAGCTCTGTGACCGCAGCAAAAAGCACTTCAAAGAAGGTGTCACCTTCATTGCATGTGACACTTCATGGCAAAATCAAGGCTGTCAGCTTGTGCATCTTCTGTGGTATTCTTTTCTTTTGCTCAGCTCTGCGTGTATTTGGAAACGGTGTCTCTCAACTCTTTGGTGATCTGCCACAGGGGTTTTTTAGCCATGGGGTACAGGGCTTGCTTTTCTGCTTAGAGGTCGATGGTGCACATCTGCTGGCTCACAAAGGCAGTTTGCAGCTCCGCGTTGTACACCAGCATGGATATTTTCCCTGGTCAGCGACATCTATCCATTTATAGCTGATGAATTATGGAAGCTGAGCACAGCTTCTGCAGCAACCTTTGGTAGTGTCAGTGAGAAGTAGCGGTTAGAGAAAAAAGAAGGCTTTCTTGTCTTCTTTGTCTCTTCCAAACCAAACTAAAGCTTTTTCCGGCTTGCTCTTGTATGTATCTTGCAAGCTGTTCAGTCATCTGTGTGTAGCCAAGTAATCCTGACCCCTGCTGCACGGTGTGCTTACAGTCCAGCTGTCCAGAGCAGCTCAGCCCCAGTTTCTTTGACACGTACTATGGGTGGAGTTTTCCAAAAGGGTCTGTGAACGAATGGGCACAAAGGCATCTCTGCTTCCATCTCCACAGCTGAGACCAGACCATGCCCAGCCCACCCTGGGTGAAATCCTGGGCCCTTAACATGTTCCTCTCCAGCTAAAGAGGCTCCAGGCCTCTGGTGCCAGCACACTGGGGTACTTCTGCTGGTGCTGCGAAAATAAATACAGAAATGGTACCAGGAACACCATCTAGGCTGTAGCAAAACACAAAGGAATTTTTGTATTCACCTGTTCCGAGGATCTAAGCCATTTAACAAATAGTTTAACCTCACACCATTAATTTTTACAGCCTCCATTGCCTCTGGTATCTGTACATTGCTAATTCTGTCACTGCCTGTACACCACACCACAGGCTCCAAACCCTGCAGTTCTGGGAACAGATGCAGAATCAAGCCTTGCTCCTGCCAAGCTTTCTAAAAACAGCTCATCCCAAGGCCTTCGCCACGCTGGCACTCGCTCTGCAGAGGCAGGGGCAGGGATGGCAGGATCCATAATGAGGGGGAGCTTCAGCCCCTTCCCTTCACTCTCTAGCAGTCGTGTACAAACCAATCCGTGCTGCAAGAATACATCAGCCTCCACGCTTGCTTTTCTTTTTCTGTAATGAAAAGCTTTTCATCCCTGGATGTTAGATATTTTAAAAAATCTAGTAGTCTCCTGTTGTTTGTCTTAGCCCATGAAAAACATTGCCTTTCGTGGGTTTTGGGGTGGGGTGTTTTGTTTGGGGTTTTTTTGTTGGTTTGGGGTTTTTTTTGGTTTTGTTTTCTTTTTTTTAGGAAAAGGTCAGTGTAGATACATTCAGGGGATTTTTTATAATTTTTATTCTATTCAATGAATGTTAAATTTAATACAAAAATATTTTTTAATCCATCTGTAGAATGTGAAAGCCAAGAACTGCTGAAACAATAAGGAATTATTTTAATACGTACAAGAAAAATATAATTAATTCCTTCTCCTCCACATCTGAAAATACATTCTATTCTTTGTTATTGTTGCCGATGCGGTTGTTTACAAATCAATCTGATTTGGGGAGAAAATGTCTCCCTTAAACTGAAGCTAGATGCTGCCACCCATAGGCTTGATGCATGCTCTGTTTTGATTTAGTGCTAGCTTAACTATACTTTGTCTGAAACCTGTGCAAACTAAACCATCTCGCTCTCTATGGGGACGTATGAAGGATTTATGAGAATGTCTACACCACTGCAGCTGCATCCACAGAGAAAACTAACAATGATGGGCTCAGTCATTTTCTAGGGCATTTGAGTTAGGCTGCAGAGTAATTTTTAGGCACCTTTGCCCCAGGACTGAAATCAGGTACCCAGGGGGGCCTGGGTATGGCAGATGCTCTGTTGCTGTGACAACATTCGTGTTAAGAACCTCTCTTCCTCCCTCTGATTTTAGAAACTGGTTAAAAAAGAAACCAAGCAGCCAGGTTAGCAGAAGCAGGGCAGTCAGGCTGGAGGGGATATTATCCAGCCTGATAACAGTGTATTCAGCTCTGTGGTTCTCATTAAGATCAGTGAGGATCGTGGGAAAATAAATTCATTCCTGATACTGCCGTGGTATTCTCAGCTAAGCTCTGTGCCTTGAATTAGTGAAAAAATGTCCTAAGGGCTCATTTCCTTATATCAGGCCGTTTAGATGGGAGAGCTTCACTGCTCCCAGCACGAGGAGCTGGCCTGGCTTTTCAGCAGAGCTCCATTCACCTGTGTTCTGCACAGCCTTTAGATGTTATAGAACCTGCCTGTGTGAAGAGGAGGGATTTATTCATGTTGTTATCACACTGAATATTTGTTACCCTTGGCTCCTGTGTTCCTGC
>NW_010143545.1:11189-46922 GCF_000699245.1 Pterocles gutturalis
AGAGCCATGTTTTATAGCTGTGGATTCTGCGAGCTCACAAAAAAAGATCTGCAATATAAACACCAGGACAGCAGCAGAGCACACTGTGCAGGTGCAGTTTCTGGCATCCTGCGGTGTGTGAAATAGGAAATTGGGTTGCTCTGCATTGATTGTCTTCATAGCAAACCAGGAGTTTGGTAACAAATTAAATTATTCTGGGCTCTCTCCCTGGAAAACGCCTTCATTTCAAGAATGTGTTCATCTAGGAAATAATTACTGCTGCTTTTCTTGTCGCCTATTAGCTAATTATGCCTGCTTAAGACATAGCTGAAATAAATCAGAAAAGACATAAGCCAGAGATTTAGTGGTTGTGTGAATTGAGGACTGGAATGTGCATCTGATCACTTTGTTCCTTTTGATTCTGCAATTTGTGTGTTTGGGAATTGAAGTAGCGAAGGAATCTACGCTGTTATTCCTGGCTGAGGGAGAAATAACCCTGGTTTTCCATGGAAGGTGTAAAAAGACCCTTTACACTTGGTGGGAGCAATTTTACTCGCAGCCTGTGCTTTTTGTAAGCCCCTTGCTGATGCTTTTAGAAAGAAAGGTACGTGCAGGATATTCTTGTCCAATGCGGTTCACCTGCTCGCCTTCCATCTGACAGAAAAGCCGTGGGTCTGTTGCTTTGATCCAGATGACGGCTCAGCCAAAGGCCTCCCCTCCTGCTGCCACTGAAAGCTCAGAGCCACCTATAGTAGTGCCTAGTGCATGCTTGTGGAAATTCCTAGCCCACCAGGGTTTCTGCCGGTTTTCTCTGCGTTCCCCCAGTAGGAAATGCACAGCACAGGGCTGGTGGAGTGGCTGAGCCGTGGTCCAGCAGCTCAGCTGGAGGGGTGCAGCTCACTTACCCCATCCTGCTGGGCAGCGGTGGGTCTCGCCTGTGCTCCTGTGTAGCGTTCAGCTCCCTGATGTCACCATCAGCAGAACCATGGAGGCCCCACAGAGACTGCTTGGGTTTTGGTTGAACCTGTCTCAAGCTTCAGGAGTGACTAGAAGGGACAGAGGAGGATGATTGATGCTCAGTAAGAAAACAGCTCTATTGGGTTTGAACTCAGACTTCTCATGTGGTTGTATCTTACCTTGCTGACGTAGCAAAACCTCACATCTCCCTTCTGAGGCCTGGCACTCACTGTAACTCATGGCATGTGTTTCAGGTTCCCTCTCAGCACCTTCTCAGGTATGAGACGTAGCAATCCAGGACTTGACCTAATCCCTTGTCTTTAGCCCAAATACAAACATCCCTCTACAGGAACTTCTCTTGTTTTCAGCGGACTTGCCCAGTCCAGCTCTCAGATATATGGTTGCTTTCTCTTCCATAAATAGCTTAATGGAACGATGGTGTCAGTCCTGAGAGCAAATTCTCAACTTCTTCGGGAATCAGAAGACAGCTCAGTAAATGTCCATTTAACAGGAGGAGATGTTGAAAGGGACACATGGCTGCGTACCCCAGAGGAAAGTTAGAAGAAATACTTACAAGTGAGAAAAGTCTCATAGATCTTGCTTCCATCGTCATTAGTTACTCTTGCCTCAGATGCTGAAGCTTCTTAGTAGACAGAAGGAGGAGAGAGTCCTCTGCCTTGCTTGGCTGCTGAGTTTGACAGCTAACATGAGGAGGGACAATGAACACATGGCTTCGTTGCCCAAAGAAGGTGGATATTCAGGCTCTTAAACTCCGGTTGCTTCTGTCTCAGTAAATTCCAGGATCTGCTACTTCTGTGACATTCTCAGTAATTGAAAAACAGAGTAAAAAAACCAAAAACCCAGAACCAAAACCCAAACACCTTTCTGGTCAAAGTAAAGTTACTTGAAAATATGTATGCTGGAATGCTTCGGAATTTGGAACATGGATCAGAAATTCTGGCGGGGAGATGTACTTTAAACTCAGTTACTCTCAGAAGATTGTATATCAGGGGTATGATTTCTGAAGGGCAACTTAAAACTTAATATATTAATAATATTACTATTAATTAATCAGGATTGGTCTGTGTCTGGTACTCCAATAGTACTTTCTCTGCCAGTGCAAAAATCAGTGTGTGGAGTTTCTGGGCTCAGTATAAGCATAATGGCATTGCTGGCCTGAGTTCTATTCCAGCTGCAACTACGCCTCTTGTTTAGAAGAGGAAAAGGGAGAAGTATATTGATTTCTTCTACATAAAGAGTTGAATTCCATCAGTGTTAATTCCTTTAATATTCAAATGAGTTTCATGTGTTTTTTGCGTGTACAGGATGGATAACAAAGAGGGAGAAGATAATTTATCTTTGCTTAAATAGTTGTTCCTAATTGTTTACAATGTAATGGACAATTGACTAACTAGCTTTGTTTCTCTCCTGCAGCCTCCTCCTCAGATATATGATAAACAGCTGGATGAAAGGGAACACACAATTGAGGAATGGAAAGGTAATTGCAGTTTATAATTACACAGGAAGGGGTACTTCAGTAGCGAAATGGCTGTGTCCCACCAAATGCATCTGTGTAAAACCAAAGGAATTCCTGTGACACGCAGGATTGACCCTAGCCCTACGAACTCGTGCTTTGGCAGCGAAAATATAAGAAATGTCCTGAGTACTATCATTATCTACATAGGGCAGTGCTCACACAGGAGGGGCAGATTGCAGGGCTTCATTGAAATCTAAGATATCGTCTGGAGAACAGGATACTGGTCAGCAGGACAATGAATCAGAATTTCACCCGCAGTAAAAAGCATGGGATCACTGTGCAGCTTCATCTCTAGATAGTGCAGCATTAAACAATTCATGTGTTCCTAGTTTAACACTGTCTCAATTCAGCTCCGAAAAGAGGTGATAGGAGAGGAGGGGAATGGGAGGGAAAGGTAGTAGAGCCGTCAAACTCATGAAGGCAAGGTAGGGCAGCACAAGGGAGCTTATGGGAGAGCTACGACGCCGTGTTTTGTGAGAGCTGTTTTCCTCCTGATCACAGACACTGGTTCCTGTTTGTAATTGTTGCGATTCTCTCTTCCAGAACTCATCTACAAAGAAGTAATGAATTCTGAAGAAAAGACAAAAAATGGCGTAGTAAAAGGACAGCCTTCCCCTTCAGGTACTCGACCCCATTGAATAACTTTGGTGCGTTTTCTGTACTGACAAAAGAGAATGGAGATAGCTGAAGCACTTGGGCTGCACTTGCAGTTATGTAGACCCAGTTAAAAAGTTGTTATGAGATCAAGTCCTTCTAATGGGTTGACCTTGATTAATTGCACTGCAGTGTTCTGTTAATACTTAAAAATTGGTCTTCTTCCTATTTAAGATACATTTGTCCTGGTATTTTCTATGGAAAGGTCTGTGGTTACAGATTATATTCCCGTGGGTGGGGAGACATTTCACACTGTTATTACACTGCTTATAGATGGATAACTGAACTAACACTCTGCTAGTTGATAACAGGACAATGGGTGATGTTAGCATGGACCCATATCTGGGACATGTGACATTGCTCCCCCCCATGTAAGCAACCGGTACCTACTCTGGCAGTTTATCCTTTCAGAAGTCTGACAATATCACAACAGCCTGCTGGTGAGCTTGGTTGGCACTACAACGAGAAAGGAAAGTTGTCTTCAAGCACAGATTCTTAAAGCCCTGTCACAAAAAAAATAAAACAAACAAACAAACAGACAAACAAAAAAACCCAACCAAACAAAAAATAAATTTTATCTGAGGAGAATTCCCATCAGCAGTCTTTTCACAGAAAAGCCAAGTGTGGCTGTCACTACCCAGAAATACACATTTGTGAAGGTATGCTTTCACGGGCAGACTCAAAGTGCCCATGTTTTGTCCCAGTAGTGTTTATGGGTAAAACTAACAACCTTCTGCAGAGCTTTTCCTCAAAGTAAAACCAGGCGCTTCAGTGTCCTCTGCGTATTTTCAGAGAGATTTGGTGTTTTGCTGCTGAGGTAACTGAATGTTAGGACAAGAATGTATCTTTAGTAACTGAAAGGACATGGGGAAACATGGCAACAGTGGAGGAAGTTAACAGAGCGCTGGATGGTGAACTAGAGCACTAGCACTGCACCTGGATTTTGACATCGATTACGTAAGATATTGAAAACAATCCATCCAAGCAGATACTTCTGAAGCCTGTTCCCAAAAAGACCTGTAAGCTATCTTGGTCACTTTCAAAAATCTTTTTGTATTGTCTTGCCTAAATCTTTTTTTGCTTAAGTTTAACTCTGTTATTTCTTGTCCTGTCTCCAGAGGACAAGGAGAACAGTTTCTTACATGTTTCTTTCTGGCAGCTTTTAGCTTACTTCAATTCCATTATTGCATCTCTAATCAGTCTTCCTTCCTGTGAACTTCACTACCCGCCTCTTTGAAACATCCTGCTTTTCTCTACTTCTTATCCAGTTGAGTTCTATCTTTCGTAGATCACAGTATTCAAACCTGTCTGCTGAAGGCACTAGTAGTGCTGCATAGAGTGGAGAGATTTGTGTGTAGGTGTGTATACATGTGCTATGTACACAAGCAACACGGGCAAACAACATATGTATGTCCACATGCTCACATAAACACTGAATTTAATCTTAAAATGGTAGTTTTTCTTTTTTCTAGTCATTCCATGTCACAGAATTGCTAAATTGTTCTGGTTTAGTTATAAATTCAGGTGATATACCCCTTCCCAATACGCTTTACCATTCAAAGCGTCTATGCCAGAGTGTTACTCAGCTGGGAGAAGAAAAGTGCTTAGAATAAAATGTTTTCTGAGTGGAACTCGGTCACAACAACACATGTGAGAAATAGCCACTAGATTTAATCAGCCTTCAAGATTGCTGACTAATTCACTCCTTAAAACTGACTAGTTCACTCCTTAAAACATGAAAATATATACATTTTATACACCTGTATCCTCTCCAGAATACATGCACAGAGGCGTCTAACACACGTGCATATGTGCATCTTCTGTTGAGGTCTCCTTCTGAGTTCCACAGAGGATGTATTCTTTGTTTTAAATTACTAGCTTTACCAAGAAGGGCAGCAGAACTTTTCACTAGCAGTCTCAGGACTCCTGCTCTGTCATTTATGAAGCAGAGAAGGAAATGATATAAACTGTTTTATGCAAAAGGGAGTTTACAAATATTATTTATTATTTGGTTAATACATTGAAAAAAGTGTTTCTGACTGGTGTTAGCAAACAACGGGTATTTCCTTTAAAAAAAAATATAATACACGGCTGTAGGTTATTTAGAATTAAACTTACGTTCTGTCCAAAGTAAATAACCTTGCTGCTATTTCCAGATTTCTGGACACTGCACAACTAGATAACCACTTTCCTAACGCTCTCCCCTAGTCTTTGGTACTAAGCTGTAGTTCATACCTCACATTTCCAACTGTCTTCTCATTTCAGGACACTGAATGTAGTAAATACTGCTGATCTTAGTGCAGCTTATTCTTAGCAGTCCCCTTTCTTGCTGAAAATTGTTCTGCTATTCTTCCTTTCCTGCCTTTTAGCTGCTGTTTGATTTGGTCAGTTTTGTTGCTGTCGCCCAAGAACTACTGGATACCTTTCGTTAGCCCTCTTCTGTTGTGTGCAAAGTGGACAATGAGCAGCTGATGGACTTGCCCAAGCACTGTGACACTGACTATCAAGAGTTACTAATCACTCAATTTATAAGAAGCTGAGCAGATCTCCAAGGCAGACACTCCCAAAGATATTTTGGAAATGGCAAAAACTGCAGGTTTTTTTTTTTTCCTCCTGCGGCATCTGTGGCACTTTGCAGCTGAAGTTTTTAAGGCGCTCCATAGGCACTAATTAAATAAGGCTTCACAGCAGCTCTCCGAGGAAGGAGCAGGGCAGCGCATGCGTGGCTTGAGAGTAGCAGAGCCAGTAACAGATCACAGGAGCTGCTTCTCACCTGCTCTAACCTTTTGCTCTTTTCCTTGATGATGCAGCTTCCTGCCAAACAGCAGATTCACAGACGGGGTTCTTTTTCTCTTTTGAATGCAGCTCTGTCATTTCTGCTGTGCTCCACCTGGCACTCGTCCCTGCAGGAACAAGCTGTTGTAGCACCAGGCAGGTGCCGAGCGCAGAAAATGAAGCATTACTTACTGAGCAGGACAGCTTGTGGCTTGTGGTTGGGTTTCTGAGCATTGCTGCTTTGTGCTGCTGAATTCTTTAATTCTGTCATGTCGGTTCGGTGTGCTTTGGTTTGGTTTTGTGGGTGTTTTGTGAGCCTGGGGTGCTTTGGGGCTGCAACAGGAACTGTCAGGTCTGTGCGTCACACCACATGGAACTGAGCTGAGAGCCTGGAATAACCATAAAAATGCACTTTCCAGGAGCTTACAGGCTGAGTTGGTGCTTGCTGAAGTGAAGATAGCAGGGTTTATTGAATTCAGTAGTGCTGAATCAGACAGAGTGCAACAAAATCTTCACCTATACAATTTCTGCAGCTATTTCTTCAGTTATTTTGCCTACCTAAGTTGATGGCACATCCATCAAAGCAAGCTGCACAGCAACAGTTTGATCCAAAGTCGATTGAACCTACAGGAATTCTTTCAGTTTGATTCCTGGGACAGTATCCATGACTTAAGGGCAGGCTTCGGTCCAGCACTGTAAACATTTAGAAAGGTAACACATTGTTTAGTCATTCATATAATTAAATTCAGTCATATTTTGACTATAACTAAATGCATTTGTTTTGACTGATTAGTATTCATAAAATTCCACATGGTTTAATAAGATGTAAACATGCAGTAACGGTATTGTAGTGGGTGATTATTGATCAATAGGAATGACATAGGTGTAAATAACTCTTACAAAAACAACTTTTCTGTCAGAAAAGATGGACGATTGCTGTCTGCAGTCAACAATGAGCCGTCACTGAAATCGCTCTTTTTGCAGCATTTACAAAATGAACTATTTTATTTTCCAAATGTATCAGGAGAGTAAGCTAATTCAAGGGTTCTTCTGATGCCAGAATAACTTTGTGCTGCTACACCAGCAAAAAGCAGTTCCCATCTAGAGCCCTGAATGTGAGTGCCTCTGTCTCTGTGCACATTTATACTGGATGTGTACAAAGGGAAGAAAAAGTTGAGGAAAATAAAGAGTGGTTGGAGGTATGGTATGGTGGATTGTTCTCTCAAAGTAATGTTTCTGTTGCAAATTGGTAAGTGACAGAAGACTTCTCCTTTTGCCCGTAGCATCATATATTTTGCCTAAGGTGTACAGGTGGCCATTAATATGTGTTAAGAATACATGAGTTTTGTAATTTTACTGGATGTCTTTTATTAGGTGAGTTCTCTTGCTTTTCACAGGCAGTGGATGTTAATTTCTCTCCATTTCAAGGAAATGAAAACCTGTAAATGTGAGCTGAGAACACTTTTTGGCCATAAGAATGAAATGGTATCTGTCTGCAGAGCAAAGATCCATGTGGCACAGTGACTAGCTACGATTTCTAACTGTGCAATATAATGCAAAACCATCTATTTTATTATTGGGAATATTTAATGAAAATTAATGTATCCTTCCCGAACTGCAGACAGTTATAATTTCATTGGAAAGAGGACAACAAAACGTTTCCTGAAAGTTCAGTGGAAAAAAAAAACCAATCAAACTGTTGTTTGCTACTTTGAGAACTTAAGTATGAGCTGAGGTTAATCGGCAGAGGGATGGTTGAGCAGTCATAGGTGCATGACAAATACATTCTTCACACGGCTCTGTATTTATCACGCTGTTATCTGCGTTTATAGGACAGATAATGCCTGATAACATTCAGGGTTGTGATAAATGTTCAGTCATGTTAAGAGTAATCTCATTAATTTGTTTCACAGAGTGAAAGTGATATTTTGGATAATATCTGGTACTGTTGTCATTTTACAGAGGACAGGTATGGGATGCACAAAAATACTGTCACAACTTAAATCCTGGGCATAGTTACCTAGTTGTTATCTAAGAGGAAGACACCAGCTTGCCTCCCCCACAGCCATCTTCTCTATATTGCCACCAGGTGATTTGATGCCACCCATTCTGCTCAACTGCCTACAAGGAACTGGTGTTTTTATGGGAGAGTATAGGGGATTGTGTTGGCTTTTTATGATCACCTTGTTGGTCCTGTGTGACCCAAGCAGACATCCCATCATTGAGTGTTCTGTAACTCTAAAGTCGAGAAAGAGCTGGAGTGATAGACACAACATGAGCTGTACCTCTTCAAAACAGACTGTTGAGGGAGAGAATTCCCTGGTAAAATACTAAATATTATCCAGTGCCTCAAGTCTGTATGGCCTATTTTCTGCTGACATTTGCCATTGTTTACAATGGTCTGTGTACTTACATGCCTGTTGACACAGGGTGAGTATCCTTTGCTTTTAAACTGCGAAAAGTTCTGAGGTTTCAGGTTTAATCACGCTGGTGTTCATTTTCGTAGCACAGGTGCAGCAGTGAACAGCAGTGAAAGCCTCCCTCCATCCTCATCTGTCAATGACATCTCGTCCATGTCCACGGATCAAACACTGGCGTCCGACACAGACAGCAGCCTGGAAGCTTCTGCGGGACCCCTCGGTTGTTGCAGGTGACTAGCCGCCTGCCTGCGAAACCCAGCGTTCTTCAGAGGATGATGTAATTTAGGAGGAAAAATTAACAAGAGATAAGAGATGAAAAGGAAGAGAAGAGGAAGAGAAATAAAATACAAATATTTAAGTGAAAAACAAACAAAAATCTTTTCAGCCTGCTTCTCCTACAGAGTTATGTAACGCAGCTAAGCTCAAGTGTATATTTAACTTATAGTTGCTCTGCTTTGGTCTTCTTCCAATGATGCTTACTGGGGGAAAAAAAAGGGAACTGAAAAAAATTATTTTTTCACCCCCTCCCCATAAGATGTAAAATTAATGGCTGCAAAACCAGCAACCTGCAACTGTCCTTTTCACGCTGGCATGACAAGGTGTGCAGTTGCCACTCTCAAACATCCGAGTGTGTATCTGCCTTCACTCCCTGTCCCGTTGTCTTCTGCCCAGTCAGGTAGATAGGGGTATACATGCATTTTTGTTCACGTACGAATAGCACATACCCACCCACGTGCCAACAGAATCCTGGCAGTGTGCGCAGCTGTGTGCCTGGAGGGCCACGCACATCTGCGTACATACCTTGTGTGCACCCCACAACTAAACGGCCCATTTCAGGTGAACTGCATAACGACACATGTGTGATGTTACGAGTATATACTCCTTTTGTTTGTTCATTGCTGAGGCTGCATACCTTGTATGAGGATTGTGGAAGTGTCAGTAACCACACTGAGCTGTGCCTCCCTCAGACACTTGAAGATGTAGCACCAAAAGGTTGGTTTGTGAACGTTCAGACTTGTTGACGTTTAGAGCAGATACGCCGAGCTAAGACCAGGTTAGAAGGAAGCACATTTATCTCTGCAAGCTACAGGGAACAAGAATGAAGGGGTTTTTTTATGCATGTCTAAGCCACAAAAGATTTATCTTAGTAAGCAACTTTTCTTGTCAATGTTAAGTGAGTTATCATACAGTTCATAGACAGGCTCGCTGTTACGAGTTACATGTATGTTAGGGAGTATGGCAGGGTTGGGGAACAGGCAGATTATAGTTAAAAGTACAACTTGGTTTTATTTTCCATCTAGATCTTTCCTAGGTTAAATAGGGAAAGGATATTTGCAGCCCACTCCCTCTCCCTGTGTGTTTGCAGCTTAAGGGTTGTTTTCCCTTTAAATCATTCCCTTGCAGAGATCTCCGCTGCTAAGAGAACAGCCCTTCTCTAGGTACTTATGACTGTTTGTTCGCTTGTGACAAATCATCTGATTCCCCAGGAAGACTTATCAGCTGTGCTACATGGAAAAGAAGCAGAGTGCATGGGGCTTGTATTCCTATACCCTAAGTAACAGCAGAGGTACCATCAGCTGGTGGCTGCAAGGGTCGCAATCAGGGGCTTGAGGCAGTTTTGGCAGTTTTGAAGAACCCTACAGTGGCGGAATATTCAATTGATTTTGCCAGATAATAATCCGTAGGATTCCCAGGGGTAAGTAACAGCAAGTGTTTTACCAGCAACGCTCCACACGGAATTCAGAACAACCAAATATTTTTCCAGCCAAAAGCAATTATCATTTTCTACTGCCAGGGCATCGTTACCTGAGTTGGAAATTAACTAAAATCTGAGTCATCTCTCCTCTTACCAAAGTGTGCCAGGCAAAGTGAAATGAGCTAGATCATACACTAATGCTTTTACAAATGTCAAAGAGAGAGATTGTTTAGAATATATTACTGGACATTTGAAATGCACTAATTCTTAGGTATTCAAAATTCTGCTAAAATAGGACTGTTCTGTTAGGCAGCCTACAAGCCTGCCATTCTGTGGTAGGAAAAAAAATTGAGTATCAAGTCAGATTTTGTTGAAAGGGAAGAAAACAAAGAAAAAAAAATTCTCTCCAGGGTGGGGAGGAGAGGAGATAAAAATGAAGTGGATATAAAGTAATTTCAGAATTGGTAGGTCTGAGCTGTCTCAGAATTGCTGTAGAAAATTGGTTTTTCCCCCAGGTATATTTTTTTGGAATTTTTTTTAAAAGAATAAAATTAGGTCAATCATGTTCTAAAAACTCAGTAATTGTAAAAGCAATAATTTACTACTGCTAAAAATATTTAGCAATATTCTCTCTAAAGCCATGAAACATTGAAGTCACTGTTGAGTGATATAACTCTTTCTTCAAAGCCAGTAATCACAGAAGTATTGAAAAGTAAAGAGCAATGCTCTGTAGCTATGAAGGCAATAACATCATGGGTGACTTCTTAGCAATAATGAAATGTATCACCTGCAGATTTAGTTCACCGTAGATGTATGTTATTAATATTCAGATAACTAGTATCTGCTTTACATTCCTTAGTGTGCACGATTTGGGTGTGTTTTTTAAACAAAACAAAAGTGTCTCAAAGAGGCAGGTAAGAGAAACTGAAAAAATACCCCAGATGTTGAACGTAGAAACGAGGAATAATCACAGTTCATTGCCAGTGATATTACAGAGATGTGGCATAGGCAACAGCAGAGAAGCCAATTCTAGTAGACAGATGCCTACAGATCTCCCGTGTTCCATCTGTTGAAGCCCAAAAACCTGCTCGTAGTCCCATGGGATAGTTCAGTCTTGTCTGGGTTTGTGAGTGCTGGGTGGAGAACTAGTCACCCTAGATGTCCTAGTGAGCCCACAGCAGAGAAGTTCCACAGCTTTATTCGCAGAAGCCAATTCCACTAAGCACCAGTGCTTGTACAATCATTTCATGGAGACTATAGGGATGCAAACATAAATTTTAACTAGCATGTTATCTTGTCCTTTGCTCGGCAGCAGTCGACATCAGCATGTGCTTTAGTGCCTTGCTGAAACGGGGCCTGTAAGGATTACTGCATCTCTTTTTGTCCTCACATTAGTTAGTCTGCTTTAGGAGAAGCTCTGTCGGGGGGAGGAGACTTGGAGCTGTCCCTGTGGGATGCTAGAAAAAAGCCACCAATGAAGAAAAGCAATAGTTCTTTGCAGTTCTGGTCCTTGTATGCCCAGACTGAAGTAGCGACCGCTGTACAGTATCCTCTGCTTTGCTCTGCATCAGGAAGTTGGTGCTTTCAGCTGACGAGAAGAATCCATGTACTCTTAAATAAGGATTGCAGTGATGATGATCTGTAGCTGTCTTAAGGTAAACAATTTTTTTTTCAGATTCTAGAAGTTTTGATACCCTTCTCTTGAAGTCTGTTTTCTTAGTTCTAATATCCTGTTCAGTTTGACAAGGATAGATGCTTTTCTTATTTTTCTTGCCAGTGATCTTTCAAATCTACCTCTGTTACTAGATAGTACTTGATTACCCATTGTCACCTTGTTTTCTGAGGTTTGCAGTTGTCGGCATAACTGCTACCGCTGCAGAGATGTAGGAGACTGGGAAGCCAGAGATCTATGCCAGATGCTCAAGGTATTAGGGACTACAGGAGCAATCACAGAGCCTATGCCAGAAGTAGCATCTCTTCCATCAGCATGAATAGCAGCTGGACACCTTGGTATTGTTGAAAATCTGCCTAAGAACCTATTGGTATCTTAAGTGCCTGAATACATTAAGAAATTCCACCACAAGTGGCTTGTCATGTAGCTAGCCATCAGCAGGGTGAGGACAATGAGAGAAGCATCTTAACTATCCGTGGCTGCTCAGAGCACTAGCTGCAAAAAATAACATCAAGAAGGTAGAGAGGAAAGTTGCTGCAAAACATTCCAGGAGTACTGATGGATGGTACAAGAAACTAAATTAAAAAAAAAAAATCAGAATTTCTCTTGAAAGACCCTCCCTCCGTTTTCCTTCTCACTGCTGAGTTTAAATGAGGATGAGGTATGGATTTGCTTCAAGGTGATGCAAGGTTATGCATGTTTTCAATCCAAAATTTTCTGTAATTTAAAACATCAGTCTTCAGATACTGAGTTGGTAGCTGGAATAGTATCTTGTGAGCTTTGACTATATTCCATTAAGATGTAACAGATCTTTAGAGAGATGAAATATTTGAGTTGGTCATGCTGATTTACATTGTTGTTGGGGATCCTCCTATACTATCTCGAATTCCAAGGCACAGATAGGTGCAGGAATCTTAACGAGCTTGCATTATATAAAATGGAGCTTAAACTGGAGTGGAAGTATAGTAGCTTGTCAAAAAAAAAAAAAAAAAAAAAACCACAGAGAGCCTGATCAGGTATCTCCCTGCTGCATTGATGGTCTTCCTCTGGAAATCACCAGTTTCTGCACAATACTGGCCTTGAGAGGTTACACAAGACAGATGATCATGTCACTGTATCACTTGTAAACTTATAACCAAGAATACCTTCATATTATGGTTTTATCTTCATATATATTGCTTTACCTTCAAGCTTTGGGCTAACAATAGCAAAGAAATTAGACTTGTTGCAGTGCCTTTAGGAAGTTTTCCGAAGTAGTGCTACTTCACTGATTTGGATTGTATTCTAATGTTTGTTAGTGAGCACCAGGGATTTCTTTTCCACCAACATATTTTATCATGAAAAATAAGCTAATACTCAAGATAAGAACTTCCTGAGAGAGTCATTTTCACCGAATCTCCCAAATGTGTTTTGAGTATCCTGAAATCGTTGTAAAATGTAATGGAATATTTTAATTCAAAATAACTTTTAATAGCCAGTGTTGGCTTATTTCAAAGGATCAAAAATTATTTTAGTTTCAGATCTATCTAGATTTCTTTCTTCATGAGATTTTTATAATTTTGTATGAATTCAAACATGAAAAATAATGAAAATATTAAAAAAAAAAAGTGCATTTTGCAACAAACTCTGTGTGCTTCCAGGGAGAGCAATATGAAAGAAAACCTGCAGGGAATAATTGTGCTTTCTTCTAATCATCTGGCAAAAGAGTCCGAGTTAGTGGTTCACTTAAAGTTTAGGCTTTTGTTTTTCTTTGCTTTCATATGTGTGTGTAGGAAAGAGAGGGAGTGCATGTGGATGTGACTTTTAAAACCACTATTGTACTCATATTTGATCGAAGTCCTCCGTGTGGATAGTGTAATCGTAACATAATCACACATCTTCAAGAATCTGACAGCTGTGCTTACTTGAACTTCCACCACTTTACAAAGGGCATAGTTACCTAATTGCAAGCTCAAGGTTATCTTTTTAACACACACACATAAAAAGAAAATCATTGTGCAGTAGGTTTTGATTATTCCACAAATACGTAATGTCTTCATTAGTAAGATGCTTGGGGGAGGCGGGGAAATTATGAATGCATCATCTTCACCCATGAGCTGGAAAACAGACCTGTCCAGCAGAATTTAGTGGAATCTGCTTAAGTGTATTAGTGACTTGCCAGTGTGGCCTGACTTTTTTTCTTTTTTAAAATTAACTATTGATTGCAAGAGGTGAACAGTTTAACTTCATTTCTGTTCAGGCTCGTTGACCTATGGCAAGTCTGAGTTTTAAAGAGGGTTTGTTTTGACAAAAGAATGTTGAAAACCTTCAACTGAGGCTAATGGTGCCTTTTTACCTGAGAGTGAAAAGCTGAAAAGCACATATTGAAGGAAGACAAAGTCAAATTGGGAAATAAATGTATCCCTACCATGCTTATCATTTCAGACAGCCTGTCTCTTTTGCTAATCTTCACTGAGCAGGGCCATTCTTGTCTTCTGGAAAACAAGATATTTATAATGTAAATAGCTGTATTGAATTTTTTTCCTTTCTCTGTAACTAATATGTAATAATCCAACACACAATTTCTGTTAAATCTTTTACAATAAGGCCGCTGTATGCCTAATTATGGTTGACCTCTGACCTTTTCCTAAGTCACATGCTGAAAAGGAGGGTGCTGGAGGTTTCAGTGTACATATAGAATCATATATATTTAGTAAATTAAGTGGGACTTATGGCCAGTATACATTAAAGCCACAACAGTAACAAAGCTCCAGATCTGAACTAGCAAAACCAACTGTTCACCTTGCCATGTCCATCCTGTAATAAGATCTAAGTTGCACCTGCCTGTAGTTCTGCATGATCAGACTTCAAAGTATAACTTACAAGATCTGTAATGTATCAGTGTTGATAAACTTAGATGTGGGGGGAAAAAAACACAAGAAAAACAAAAAAAAAGAAAAAAGAAAAAACTTGACCAACAAAAGAAAATCAATGACAGCAACAGTTCGGTATCAAGACTGGAAGATGAGACATGTCTGATTTTGTTGTGCAGAAAGAGACAACCGGTGTCAGGCAGCATAAATGGACTGCAGTAGTGATGTCTGTTAAGGAACCGACCTTATTTCCATACTGCTTTGTTCTTACCCTGTTTTCCTTTGACCATCTGTTGTTCCCTGTGTGTAGCATGGGGGAGAACAGGACCTCATCCACCAGTGTTTTATGGGTCAATGTTACATTAACAATTTCTGATTTCTGTTCGTTTAGCAATTAATGAACAAAGTTCTCCCATGTGTCAAACGAAATCCCGTCAGAGCTTCCTCGCGAGGATACTCTTCTCACTGCTGTCTTGACTCCTGTCGGTTGGATGACTTTGCGGTGTTCCCAATAACCAGCACAGCACAGCAAACTGTATCGATTGAGGGCTTCATTACACGTGTGTTGTGCGTCTGTACTTTCATCAGGGCTCAAAGTCATCCAGGGACAGGACTTGGTTGAAATATGGTATGTACTCTATGCATGACGCCTATATCACACCTTCATGACCTTATACTGGGGAGAACTGCTGATCTTTACAGATGTGGACCTGGACCACCTTTTTTTCTTTTTTTGGGAGGAAAGTTGTAGTGAACCTTGGTCCTTATCCTACAGACCAGTTGCTCCTATCCAGAGCAGCCAAGTGGAAGTTAAAGCGGTGCGAGGACCTTCCGGGGGGCCGTGCACAGAGGTGAATTTCATGCTGTTTGAATGTGATCTTGCCAAAAAAAAAACCTGTATGTCTATCAGGGGAGCCTGTGACTGTTCTATAAGGAGTGTTTGTGTTGTTTACTTTAAAACAAGCTTTGCTAATTAAAATAGTGTGTTCTGGAGTCCTGTTTGAATGGCATGAAAGGTATCAATGAAGAAGATGCAAAGTATGCTCGTACAGCTCTCCTGGCTTCTTGTTTCTTTTCCTTCAGCCCTTGCTATGGGACACAGATAAAGCTGTAAAGGTGGAAGTTGCCAGGATTACAAAATCCAGTTAGTGCTTTATCTGATGTGCTTCATAGGCTTAATCCTGCCTACCGCCATTCACTTAAGAAGCAGTTATAGTGCTACAGAAATGTAAAGGGAGCTTAATGCCTATGAGACTCAGACTTTTTGTCTTCAAGTAGTTTTAGAGTTTATTCCTCTGGTTGACTGCCTAAAAATATGGGGTGGGGGGAAATGACCACATGACTAGGCAGAATGAAGAAAAGCTGCCAGGTAAAAGGTATAGCCTCTCCCATCTCTTCTCCTGCTAGAAGATGTGGAAAAAAAGCAAGCTGGTAAAGACAAAAAAATGGGAGGAAAACCAAAACAAACCAACCTAACAACAACTCCAAACCCACCATACTAACTGCAGGTACTGTTTGGGGATGATTTTTCACAAGTCGAACACACTTCAAGTGAAAAAGAACAAAAAGAAGAGAAGTACTGCAGTCTGGAAAGCATTGCTGGTTTTCTCACTTCTTGTACAAGCTATCTGTACCCATTATATTTCCAAGCAAGTCAAACCATAATACACAAAAGGACGTTTTTATGCTTGGATTTATCATGTGTAGGTATGAAAAGAAAAATAACGAACAACCTTCTGTTGAAACAACTCGAAGAGGGGTGAAGCTATAGAAAAGAATGCTTGTAAGCACTGTCAAGGAAGAAATTCTTACAATTGTTTGTACTTAACTGCCATTTCAAACATACTGTGCAGAGCTGGTACTCATGGTTCGGCTTGCTAGAACAGGACAATTTTCAAGGTTTATTCTTTTCCCAGTTTGTATACGCTGAGATTGGCTAAGCTACAACATGTAATATAAACCTCTGGATTCACAGTAGCTGGGGAATTTTGGCTTTATGATTATTACTGCCAAATGGGAAGGATAGGGGCCAGCTTTTTTGTTTTACTGGGTACCTTTTGAGACAACTGAAGATTCATCTTTTTTTGAGAGGTTTGCCCTTTTCAGGACTCAAAATACGGTCACAAAAATTCTAAGTGATTTACACATCACTGAATCTAGATCTGAAGCTGTAACTGTCATTTAGCTTCAAATAACCCAGAGTCCTAAATTCCAGAAAATCTGAAGTTGAATTGGAACAGCACAGGCCTATTCCCTGTAATGCTCCTTGGTATTCAACAGAAGTACCTTTTGTAGCAACAGACCACCCCTGGAATTTTTTTTCAGTGAGCTTGCGTGACAGCCTAAACATCTCCTGTTTGGTAAGGGGGAGTATGCGTTGCACACTGATGAGCTGCAGCAAATCAATGGGATCATCTGTGTTGACGCAGAGTCGAAGGAAGGAGACGAGAGCGCCTCTGCAAACTCCCCCTCCCGATGCACTTGAGGCAAACGAGCAGGATGAAGGTCAGTGAACAACCTCTGTGCTCAAACTGATGAACATTCGCTATGGTGGTGTGAGGCTTGTTTAAACACACTGGGACCAGTTACAGTCCCTTTACAGGATGTGTGGCTGTTGTGATTTGCATGTGGAAGTCATTTCAAGTTTGATGGCAGAGTTGAAGTTTTGCTTGTCCTGCGGAACCATCCGCTGGGGCTGTTTTGGCTGTTTCTGTGTGTGTGCTGATGCTTAGAAAGCAGCAGTTCTGCAGGCTCCATTGCCTGCTCTGTGGCTAGGACTCTCGGAGTACATACAGAAAAAGACCAAGAATATCTTGTTTTTCAACATGCGAACCCTCTGTTAACTGCACAGCTTGGAGCCTGAATTGCAAATCTGCTGTGCCTCCAGGAAAACATGATTATCAGTATACCGTAAGGAGCCAGGGAGGAAGTTTTCTGGTTAAATTAATCCTGATGTCCTAATGTGTTTGTCTTGTTTTGAAATTGACTGGTGGGAAGGAATAAGTGGTGTTTGTCTCCTGATGTTTCTGAATGATGTTCTTTCCACATTCCAGGAGCACTTATATATGGAACAATAATTAGGGTGCTGGAGAAAATAGCTCTCTTTCTGAATATGTCTATTTAATGGACAGACTGGGGCTTTTGTTAAGTAAGTCCTGTTACAGGGAGTAGCTGACTGTTGCTATCTGGAAGATTTGAGCCTTTCTAGCATCATAAGCCTGGAACTAACAATGGGGCATTCAACATTTCTCTAGGCTAAATTTGAAATGCGTGAAGTTCTTCCCACCTCTACTTCACATCTAACATTAGAGAAGAAGGGGAATTATCTTTGATTCTTACTAACCCATGAGGCAGAAATTACAAAGTAGCCACTGCAACAAAATACCCCTTCCATTTTCCAGAACAATTAATAATTTAATGTGTGGATGAGGTAAAAAGCTGCACAATGTCTCCTTCCTGCTGTTAAACATAGCTAGGTAAAGGCCTGCCCGATGTTACAAGATTAAGCTGTGTTAGTGATTAAGAAATTGGTGGCAGATACTATGAAAATACCTTTAAGTCTTGATTTGTCCTCAACACATGTTCAGAAAAATTAACTCTGTAATTTTTTATCTTGGAAGATTTTATGCCCATGCTTTGCTGGATCTGTCCTCAGCATTCTCTAGGTGATATTCCTGCTCCTGGAGTAGTCTTAGCTTTTCAGTTCTGTCGCATCATCTCAGATGGGAAAGGATTTGTGTTGTGTTCTCATCAGAACACAAAAACACAGCTAGAATAAATGTTCACTTTTTTTGGCTTCCTTTTTTTTTATATGAATAATTACCCTAAATACAACAAAAGTAAAAGTCCTGGAGGTGTGTCACCAGAGAGCACCCCATGCCTGTTTCTCAGGGATCAAACTGCCTTTCAGGGGAAGATTTGTGGATGTAGGTGTTCAAGGGGGAATGGAGACTCTTACTTAATGTCAGAATTAACATGGCTTGAAGACAGATAAATTCAGAGTATGCACAAAAGCTCTCTTCAGTACAACCGGAAGTACTGTGGGGCCCAGTACGTAAATGAGTGGACCGAAGGATGAAGCTCTAGTTTTAAAATCCATTAACATTATGAGAAATAGTCCAGGACTCAAACGTCATGACTGAATACCACTGAATTTCAGAGTTCCAAGCAGCCAGAAAATTGTTGAAATTATTCTTCAAAAGCCTAATGCATGTAACAGACATGAATGCGTAGTTGTGTTCCCAGAGCAGGAAGCCTCTGAGATTTTTAGTGTATGTCTTTTTGAAACATCAGTTATTTCAAAGATAGTTCTGATTCTCTGCCTAAAGGAAAATATTTATTTTTGTCAATGTGCAGACCTCTCATCTTTTTTTTCACCAGAAAGGAGAAAAGTAACAGCTCCTTGAACAACAATGCAACACAATACCATGCTGCTGACTGCAGATGGGTCAGCGGGAGGACGCTGGCCAGGTTTCAGCACAGTTGTACTCCTCAATTTTACCTTTCCGACTCTTTCATCACAAGCAGAAGACAGTATTAGTGCACATGGCAATAAAATTACAGCATGTATTGCTCAAATAATTCATTTGCCAACAGGGATGTGTGATTTCTGAAATACATGAAGGAAGTTTTAATTTCCCTTTTTGGCCATAATTACTAGCATGAGCAAATTGACAGGATCACCAAGCTGTGCGTCAGTTTTAGCATTGGGTTTTTAAGCACAGAGATGAACGTAAACACTCATATGTACTGCAAAAATTCACTGCCACTGTTGTGTAATGCCAAATCCAGAAGGCTTGTGATTCCACATCAAATTTGCACTGTGTTGCAACCAGTTCGCTGGACCATCCTGTACAGGGTGGGTAGGGAGTGGGGAGTGGAGAAAAAAAATCAGAGCGTGCAGTGCAGAGTTGGCTTTTTTTTTTAAAGCTGATGGAGGAAGGCAACCATGGTTACTCCAGCTTCTGCTTTGTATTAGAGCAGATCCCATATCTCAGTTTAATGGTGCATTCGTCTTCCTCCTCTGAACCTGGTATTGCAGAGCTGTGCAGATGCAGCTGTAGGAAGGAAGGTGCACGATGCAGGCAAAGGGTGCCACCTAAAGGAAAAATGTGCTGTCAGCTCCAGCACCAGCAAAATGAACCAAACCCTTCAGCCTGTCAATCATCTGTTTGTTGCATTTCTTCTCCAGACAGACTGACCCTGAACAGTTCATCGTGTACTTGATGGTGTGGAGCGTTTCTTGGACAAAGCATAATTCTACATTTTCAGTAAGTTTTTGTTAATTTTTGTTTTCCAATAGATTTTGTGTATTAATGTGTGTAAACCGCTCCCTGTAGCACAAAAAATAACAGTGGCACTTAACCTATTGGAGGCGTGGGTACATTTGGACACCATCAGTCTCTTGACTGGAGAGTCCTGGAAGCCCTGGAAGTAAAGGGCCACAAAGAATTTAGGTAATTAGCTTTTATCAATTTTCATCTGTCTCATCTGTGTCCAAGTAGAAATTACATAGTGAAAACTTCTTCCAAGACAGCATAGAAAGGTATGTCCAAACAGACATGCTACGTAAGCAGGTTTCTCTTCCCTCTAGATAGCTCAGCCATCAGAGTACAATCACACAACACTATCATGCTGGGAAATTGCTTTGTGTTAAGCTCTTTTCTCCAGAAATCTCTGCTCTAGTTGTTTTCTTTTTTTTTTTCCTTTTATGTCCACTTCAACAGAAAGGCATTCTCTGAACCTTACCTTAACTATGCCTTCCTTCATTTTCTGGCAATATGAAAAACAAGATGGAGCTTTCTGACTTAACCACAGTAGCTTTTGGAATCTGCACAGCATCACCTTCTGGTTAAATTACTGTATTTAACGCAGAGCAATTCCCAGGCAGGAAGATGTTGCTAATCAATGTTTCCTGTTCTCTGAGCGCTCCTCCTCAGTGGACTCTTCTCTGATGGTATAAGGGCTCTCTCCAGCCATTCCATCTATACTTACTGAGGCAGTGTAGATTAAAAAAAGAAAAGCAAGTTGTGAAACTGGAGAAAAATTAATTACACACCTGTAAAGGTAACTGTTTTCTGAAAAAACTGTGGTATCTGAATCTGTCATTGACTCAGGGTTTCCTCTGCTGCCTTGTTATCCAGGAACAATGTGTGCTGTCTGCTCCTAGTACCACCGAATTACAGAGATCAACCTTACCATAGAGTTAATCAGTCCTTATCTCTAGAACAGCTTCTTCAGCAGTGGAAACAGCCAAGAGTGGCAGACTGGAGTTGTAAGAAATCACACATGACTATTATGAGTAATGATTTAGGCTGAACTTTCCTTTAGATGTATATAATCGAACCTGACGCACCCACACAGCACAAGCATCGTAACATTTTAGGAAACATTCATCTTGCCAAGTGATACAGTTTGTATGTTCTGTTTTTAAGCTCTAGTGCATTTATTTATTGGGGGCTATGCCACCAGCTCAGGAAATGACCTCTCTTATTTGCATTCAGTCATTATCACATCTCTCATTTCACCATGTCAGAGAAGCCGTTTAAAATAATGATTACATCCAAATACCTGTAAGAAACGTACAAGTAAAGAAAAAAATGTTACTGCAGCCACATGGCAATCTTGCTGAAAAGAGCTAATGACTTCACACTCACAGTGAAGTGCCTGCAGGGAATAAATATTTTCATTGATTTGATGGTATAGGTGATGTAGGGAACAACTGCAGAATAGAGTAAGTACACACAGGCATTGTTTTTTCTTCACAAAAGAGCATTAAGTGGAAGAGCAGGCAAAGCAATAACAATGTAGGAACAAACTGAAAAACTGCAATTAATTCCCCAAGCTAAATGGGAAATATTTCCTTAGCAAACTTTTTGTAAAACAGAATCTAGTAAGTTCTGTTTCAGGCAACAAGTTTCTATCAGGTGCTTCTTCAAGTATGAATTACCCACTATGTGTGTTAGTAAGACATATTACAATGCTTAATATGTCCAAAGGGTAGTTAGGAAAGTAAATGACATTTTGTATAGGTAGCAGTTGCTTTAAATTATTGTGGTGTTTTGGGGAAATACCACTGGAAACGTTTTGGCAAGTAGCTTGCCCTTTTTTTTTTTTTTTTTTTTTTTTTTTTGTTACAACACTGAAATATGGCCATAGGCTTGCCCCCACGTCACTGCAATATAGAGCATATTTATATTCTCTTCCTTTCGTTCTTTCAACTACTGAGGAGTACAGTTGTCTCAGTAGTAGCAGTAACAAATTAATCTACCCTAGTGGCTTTTTTTTTTTTTTTTTTTGCAATTGCTCAAGTCTCTATGTGAGAGTGCATTGGATGTTTTTAGGAGTTTTGATGTTGAAAGAAAATAAAGCAGGTTGTTAAAGAACGTGGGACAGCTGTGTCAGCTGAGCTATGCGAATAACCAACACTAATGAACCAATACACTACCAGACTGCTGAGCAGCCGGTTAAAACAGCCCTGACACTATAAGTAACTCAGCTGCTGATGCTGTGTTCCGTGTTTTGAACTGAATGAACGCCTGACAGCCATGCCTCTTTTAGGAAATACCAAGTTTAATGAGCACAACAGAACAAAGCAATACCTGCTAATTGGAAACAGTCTTCCTGTAGGCAAATGCTTGTAAATAATACCAAATCAGAACTTCACCTTCAGCCCACACACACATACACATCAGGGCAGGGAAGAATGGAGAGCTGGGGATGGTGAGCACTTTGGCCCACCATGTGAATACGGGCATGATGGTTTTGCACTGCAGAGAAGCAGTGGGCTCCCCATCATTCCTCTCGGTGCCAGGAGGACTTCTGTTTCTGCATGGTGTTCTGAGAGCAAATGCTAATTTAGGTTTTGTGGCCTTTGATGTCTAATAATTTGACTCGTAGGTTTTGCTTCAGTTGGCACATGATGTTTTCCCTGAGGTTCAGTAATGCAAACTGGAATGTTTATTGTCACACAGGCTGAGAACTAGTCTCTGGTTTGCCCCTGGGAGGCCTCTTCTAACTAACTCGCATGGCTCTGACCGACACATATAGGTAGTTTCAAACTTAAAAGGTTAAGGTAGGCAGCTCCTAAGGCTGGGAAAGAAAATTACTATTCTTAACTGAGCAGGACTTAAAACAGCAACTAAAAGAAGTGAGAGTGATAAAAGTACTTTTATCCTTTAAAGCTTACCCCTTTGCATCCACATTCTTTACTCACTAAAATCTTGTCCTCCCCTTTCAGGACAAAAGTGTTGTAGGAGCAGAGTTTACTAGTGTGATGCATTACCATCTCCTCCTCATCTGAGTCATGGATGCCACAGTGGTGCAGAGTTAAACCCTCAATGATAAAGGAAGACTCAGGCACTTTCTGCAGTCATTCCTGCACCACAGACCCCGTGTGCACATTCTCCTTTACTAACAACACTCACACAGGTCCAAGGCTTTATCCCTCCTTCAGGCACAAACTCCTTCACTAAGAGATCTGGCTGAACAAGAAGGTCAGAATCAAGGTCAACTTTATCTATGGATGGAGGCAGAGAAAGGAACTGTTTAACGGCTGAGACTAAGTGTAATTATTTTCTGTAAAATAACTAAATAAATAGCAACTCAAGCGGTTATGGCTTGGTTTTCTTTTATATTGATCGAGACTGATTTTGTTCTGCTGCGAGGAGGAGTTAAATGCACGGTTTCTCTACAGCAGTGTGCTGTATGAGTCTGAAAGCCCCATCCATCCCCTTCTCTGCTCCTGGCTCCTGAACTTCAACTCCAAGACCACCAGACTTTTCAGAAAAGTATAACAAATAATTTCAGGAAACAACTTGCCTCTGTCTCCTATCCCGAACTAATTATATTTTTTTTAGAAGGAAGAAAGAAAAAGATGCTCAAGATTTTGAAGTTCCTCTGTATGAATAAATACTCTATGTATGTGATTGAAAATAAAAGGAAGTCTATGAAATCAGAACCATAGTGTGAACTGCTTCACAAACTTTCACCTCTCGAACCCTGCTGAAAAAGAGTATTTTTATTATCAAATGCAGTGTAGTAATGTTTGGAACTTGCCCTCTGGAGAACAGCAAAGCAAATAAAAAAACCTCTGCCTTGCAATTTAGAGATACTTAAGTAGTTAGTTGCTGTACTGCAGTAATACTCTGGCTTGTGGTGGTAAACGTTTGACATGCAATAATATTTTCAGCCACTTCCTTGACAAGAAAATTAAAGATTGCATATTATACTGAACTAGAAAGCAATTTGCTGCCAGGATTAATTATGGGGGCTTTTTCCTACTTTGGTAGGAAATACTTTGGTATTCAGGAATGGTATAAAAATGTTAGTTATACTTACTTTAGTGCTTTGATTACAACTGTTTTGATAACAATTCAAATCCATTTACAACCACAGTGCTGAGGAAAAAACTTGGTTTTCCTCCAGACATTATTCATGAATACTTTTAAAACAAAGCTGTAACCTTTATTCAAAGACATAGTGAATTAGAATGGAAATAGGAGGTACTCTGATTGGAGGAAAAAAAAAAAAAGTTGTGAAGTACTTTTCATGTTGTATCTTGGCCATCTGTTGTCTTACAGTTTTGGTTAGGATACGAGACATAAATAAAATGTCTAAAATTTCCAACTGTCTTCTGAAGTTTCGTCACCATCAGGATATTTCTTCCAAGTGATAAAAATGAAACTGGGTTTTACGGAGGGGAAACTGAAACTCATTCAGTATTGACATTAGATTTATTTAAAATTATTTCTGTGGGTTTTTTTAGTCAAGGACAGATCCAACAGAACAAGCACAGTGTATCCAATTGTTTTAATAACTAACATTATTTATCTGGATTTTTTTTTTAGGCTCTCGGGATGCCCATTTTGTTATCTACAGTGTACTCCTTTTCCATGTGTTACTGTCTTGATGGCTGCCATACATAGAGGTTGGCTATTTGCATACATGCTACAGCTATTTTGCTATCTGTGGCACGCTGTGATTCCTCACTTGTCTCAGTGATAAGTGCTACAAATGAGAACTGGCCACCCGTGAGTGTACCTTAAACATGTTGCAGATTCAGTTTCTATGTTGAGAGCTTAACTTCCCATGATGGCTACATCTCCACTCAAAATTATGTGCAGAAATCCAATCATCTCCCTCTTCCCCACCTGTTTTTATCAGGAATTGTTAAAGGTGTTGCAAATAAGGACAGTAAGATGTCCGTTAAGGAACTTTTATGTTGATGATGCAAATTTTTAATTATCCCACATGCAATCTGAATTAAAATTTGCCCGGGCTTCTCTGTATTTAAGAATCTGTGAAGCCAGATATTAATTTATTATAAATTATAAAAAAAGATAGCTTGTAATCCTACAGAAAGGGGAAATAGAGGTAAGAGATTTGTTATTGTTTAATTCATCTATGAATGCTCAAGTGTGCAGGAGACAGCAAGAGACTGAAGGTAAATTTAATTGTAAAAATAGTAAAAGATGGTACAAAGAAAATACACGTATAAATAATTCCAGGGTTTCAGCCACACTTGTGTTTATTTAAATAGCATTACGGGATCACAGATTTTGGGGAGAAATGTGCTATTCTAGAAAGCTGGTGTTAGCAGGAGACAGAGGTCTTGAGAGGTCTTGGTCACAGCATCCATGCAAACAGTGTGCCAGCTGTGCCAAGGTGTCACTCCACTGCAAGTGCAAGTGTCTGAAGCGTATTATATGAAATATAGAACAGGCTTAACGCCAAGGTGTGCAGATGGCAAAATATTAGATAGACTGGAATATTAAGTAGCATGCTAAATTCACATGCTTAGACTATTCACTATGTTCATTATTTAACAGTGAAAGAAGGGGTGTCTGGGGTGAAAAGGGAGCTTTTCAGAGCAGAACAGATGTGCATGAGACTGCAGTCCCTTGTGTCAGGAATCCATTGCAGTTCTGCAGCGTTGCCAAGATAACATTAACACAATCAGCTCAGTTTCAGATTTGTTTTCTTGAACACTTAAAGTGTCTGTGGAACAGTCTGTGGTTTGCAGTAAAGTGCATTCCTGAGCCAGAAAAGAGTGTCTACAGCTTTAGGTCAGTTACAAGTGGGCAGTACACTAAAATTCCTAATTGGATTATTGCTTTGCTAGTATTGTGTAATAGAAAGAACTCCAGCAGTATTGTAAAAAATATCCTCTGGACCCCTTTTTGGCTAATAATTACACAAATAATGGTAACGAGGACTTCATTCTGAGCTTTAGCAGACATAGTTAATCAATGCAGCTCCCTTGACTTCAGTGTATTTATGGCAGTATCAGTAAATGGTCTTACTTGCAACATCTCCCTTCAGAGAGGAACCATATTGCATTCATTCCATTTTCTAAAACAGAATAATTCTTGTTACGCTTCCTACACTTCACACCATATTTAAACATTGGAAGTATTGGTTAGGAAGACAGAAGAATGATACTGGCATTGGAATAGACTCATGCACTCAAAGGAAACAAAAGCTCTTAAAATGAGATTTGTCTTGGTATAAAATAAAATGGATGTTGCGCTGTTGGTGAAAGCAACTCCCAGCTAGAGCAGGACGAGGAAAGAGAAAAAGATGAGCCAGTGGATGGAAACACACAGGATGTTTTGAGTCAAAGGGTGAAACAGCTCCATACAGAATTAAAAGCACATGAACAGCAAGTCTTAGTTGGGCATAGGAATGGCTAAGAAGTCAACCAAGAATGAAGTCATCCCCACTCCTAGAGCAAGAGTGTGGTCATGCCACAGAATTCCAACCTTCCTGAACCTGGAAATTCTTAGAAAAGCTGCAAGAAAGGAGTTTGTGCATAGGACTGTCCGGAGAGAGTCTAAGTGCAAGACAGCATCAGACAGGTAAGACAGGAAACTGCCATACACTACTGCAAGGGATAAGTTTGTTTTCTTAAGTGCTGAAGTTCCAAAAGCAGATCACATTGTCACTGCATGCAGGACATTAATTGCAGTCATCTTCAGTAAGTGTCCTGTACTGTGTCAGTTTACACCAGGACAGAAGACTGCAGGTCCAGTGACGCAGTAGAAAAGCCCTGCTCTGCATTGGAGCGGGTCAAGAGAATGGTAATGTGTACAACTCAAATGATTGCTGATTTGTTGATGGCTCATGTATATGGTATTTTTTAAATTATTAAGACCTCCCTATAGTCTCTTTTTCTGCATTATTTATGCCCAAGAAACACAAGGGCAACTTTTAACTCTGAAAGATTTGAGAAGAAAAAAATACCCATCCCCACAGTGGAATTTTGGAAGGAACTCCTCTGTTTTTGCCTTTTCCAAAATGCATAAGACGACTGTTCTGGTCCTCCCTTGTTTTATTTTTGTAGGTACTTTTCTTCTGAGTACCACTTTATGCATAGCAATACACAGAGAACTCCGACGTAGGGCCCAACAAGCAAGAGAATCTTGTTTTTTTAATTGCAAGGTACATCTGCTTTTAGCCCCCAAATTTGGGTGTCTTCCCTGGTGTCTACTCATGGAAGAGCAACCACAGCATTTGACTTTGATGTGCAGTCACTTAGTCTGCTTGAATATTTCCGAAGACTGAATAACCAAACTATCCTTGTTTTGAACAAACATGAGCCATCTGCAGGCTCATGTTTATTTATTTATACACACTACTGATCAGACCACTTAAAAAATAAGTTCAATTTACATGCAGGGAAGTCACAAATCAGAGGGCAGACTTCTCCAGCTAAATACTTCAGAAACTTGTGAGCCAACGTAGCTTCAATTCTCAGCCTTCTTCCACTCAGCAGGTACATTTCCTGAGAATTGCTGACACAGACTGGCCTACTGTCAAAAAGCAGAGGGTTGATTCATATTAAAATCAAGTAATGTTATTTCTGCTTCTCTTCAAGAAAAAGAAAAATGGCAATGTAATAATGGCACCACTGTATAAAAAAAAAAAAGTATGTGTCTCGCATAAAAGAACTTGTCAGCCTTACTTACATAAAATACACTGTTCCTATTGGTATAAGGCAGCCATACCCGCAGCAAATACAGATCTTAAGACTATTTTTAAAAATACTACTATATTTTCCCAGAAAATGTGAAAAGGTAAGTTCTTCTAATTTTCAGTGATCTCCAGATAAAGTAATTTTCCATAATTCATGTTTTTACTCCCACTCTTACACAAACTAAAAATGTAGTTATTTTCCTCTGGTGATTTTATGTCTAATATATTCCTATAGCTATCTAGCAATGATAAATTAATTTAGATTCAAATATAAAAAATGAAAAATGGATTCTTTCATATTTTGTTTCCTGCATGTGCATAACATGGTTAAGTTTGCTTAAGTTTCTGCCTGATAAGCCTTGGAGCTAATGGTTCTATTTAAAAGTTGCAAAGGAAATAATTGACGCTGAATAGTTTCCTGTAATAGAAAAGAGACTTCTCCCTAAACACATCCAGCTAAGAGTTTGTGCCAGCATCTGATCTAATGGTGGATGCCAAACCCTGTTATCTCAAGCTTCCTTTTAAACTGTTATACAAACCAGGTAAGTTAGTGACAGACTTGGTCACACTGCATTTGGGTGCATTCCCTTGTTTTGTTTGTTGTTTTTTTTTTTCTTCAAAACAGGAGATGCTGGACACTATTAATTTATTTTTTTTTACTTTGGTTTCTTCTTCCTTTTTCTTCCTAATGGTTGCATGAAAGGTGGCCAGCTTCTGCTTCTGTCTATGACACTTCCAAGTCAAGAAACTGCATGGATTTTTAAATTATAATGACTCCCTCAAACCCTCCAAGTACTAGCATTTTTCCAGATTGCCAGGCAAATACTGTTTAAGGCAAGCCTCTCAGAATTACAGGTATGTCTAGATTAGGCTTCTTTGATTTCCCCTGGCTAAATACAGTCCTGTCACACAGAAGGATGTTCACTCTGAGAGGGAGAGCTGTCAACATCATGACAGCTTGCACCTTGCTTTTACTGACTGCAGACCCTTTGTCACTGGACAACTGCTATCTACCACATGGGTATGGAGCCCTGGTTCTTCAAAATACTTGGTGCTGGCTCTCTAGAGGACCATTCACTATTGGTGGTCTGCAGAAAGGACAAAGAGTGTCTCTACTAAGGAAGAACAATCTCTGAACACTTAAATGAAAAGTTCACAGGTAGGAAGACACGAAGGAAAAAGGAGAGCATCCACTCTTAGAAAAACAAAATACGGGTAGTTGGGAAAAGCAGGAGTCATTACAGAAATGGGCTATCTCTATGCAAGTCTGGAGGTGGAGGTCAGCTTTTCCTTAACAAGACACAAAATTCAACAACAAGAAAATGTACCACTGCTCTATTCCCAATCCCAGTCATAGTCTGCTGCTCTTGAAGCTGTCAAGGTACTTTTCTATGGAGTTTGGGTACACGAGGCTCAGAAAATATGTTCTGGAAAAACATACGCCAATATTTTTCTCTGTAAGTAATGGCAGTTTCCCAAACAAGGGACTAAGGGTTACTTGTAGTTGTGCAATAGTATAATCCAAGCAATAAGAGCACTCTGTTACTGATGTCCTCTATAATTTTTTTTCTCCTTTAATGGGGGTTGTGATTTGCTGTCATGGCATGCTGTACGATTTGAATATACCCCTTTGACATATTTTGCATTTATGGTAAGTGTGCCTTCCTTGGGGCGCTATTATTTTCTATTTCCATGCACTGGGACAAATTACAGAGATGTGGACAACACAATCAAATCCTAGCACAACAGAGAAAAATTACATTTTCTGTTTAAATGAGAATTGAATACTTTATGAAGTTTCTTTGAAGACTATTGTTTTAGAATGAGATAATTCTTTGCACCAGTGCTAACAAAAGACAGATGTCTGACCGGTGGCTCTGTTTTCTCATTGCTCAAATGCCACGGCACAGATTGTGCTGTCCAGACACACAGCAGACACTTGAATTAGTAGACTCTCCCATTCATGACTCTATGTCTCTCATGTACGTGCCTGCCTCCAGAGCTTCTGCCAATGTGGCAGACAAGCACTGTGCCTCGAGCCTCCTTCCCTAACTAGAATCTGTCTGACAGCTCCCTGATGTGCTCCTCAGCCTGTCACACCAACCCAGGCTCCGTCCCCAATGACAAATCTCTGCTCTCCTGCCACGGGCTTTACACCCAGCCCTCCCACGCACGTCTGCCTCCATAGGCCCCCAGCATACAACCAGCTTGGCCCCAGCAACCCAGATTCCGGCTGAGCACTCTGACCTTTGCAATGCATAGCCAGTTAGCGACGTATCCAGCCGCAGCAGCTCTTGCTTTCAATCAGCAGTCTTTATGTGGAGAGGAAAACAGGCAGAAGGAGCAGCCAAGGCCGGAATTCTCCTCACTTGTTCAGGGTTTACGTGCTGGCTCAGATACAGGAACACTTGGTGGTTTTGCTGGTGTAGAGCCTCTGTGTCTGTTCACTGATGATATCATGCCATGGACTGCTGTGGTTCGCTGTGGAAAGAGGATGTATAAAATATTTGCAACTTTAATGATGCTGTGAAAAGGAAGGTACCACCATATGCTCTTGCATCAGCCCACTCTATTGCAGTTTCTCCTGTTAATGGATTTGGCCATCAGTGCGTGGTTAATGACAATGACTAATTGTAATTCATGTAATAAGATGCATTCCATGAGTGCAAAGTAGTTGGATTGTAATTAGTCATGTGATAAGTATGTATAGACTGTACCTTTCATGCTTGGGTTCTTAAAAATACAAGCTGCCAAACAAAGAGAATGAGGTACAGTTTCTTTGATTTTCAGGTGGCATGGGTAAATTAGTTAAAGTGGTGTCAAGCCAAAGACTTGCAACTTCAGAACAATGGAAGTTACTCAAAGATCAGAACATTCTTACACTCTAGTTCCACTTATAGACGCTGAGTTCTGTTGTAAATGTAGCCTGAAATGCTCCTTGTGTGCAATACCCTGTAATTTCTAAACATGCTGAGTAAAGATTTTATTTAAAAGCATAAACTAGTGGTTCCACCATAAGGAAATATTTTACAAAGAAGCCCTTTGAAATTTAAATAAGATAGTCTTCTACCTAACAACCTCTACAGTTGCAGGGAGAAAAGGGCATGTTTTAAATTCAAAATAGTACAGGACACATTATGAAAGGTAGTGAAGTGAAAATAGATGAATGATTATTGCTATGTGTAGACATAAGAAAACCTTCCATAGCCTGATTCCTTCTGGACTACCAGCTCTTCTGCAGGAAGAGTGTCTTCTGCAGGAAGTCAAAACCTCCAGCACTTTGCACCTAGATTCCTGCATAATCCTGAACATGTCAGGTCATGCCTCAGTTTCTCCTTTGAAATGTGAATAATGTTACCTTACCATATGTGTTGTGAGATTTAGCATATCAGTATAGTGACTTGCTTTGAAAGGTTCAAGAGGCAGGAGTTACAGATGTCAAAATATTATCCAATAAAACGAAAAGGTACCCACTTCAGTAAGCATAACTGTGTGGAAAGGCTGTAACTTCTGGGGTGGAACTCAGTCCCTTTAGTTTGACAAAACAAGTTTTGTTGGATTAGGTAAAAAACTACAATTGGATATCCCAGCACATAGCTTTTGAAAAGCTTGGTTTTGTACGACTTAAAAAAAAGTATACTAAAAATAATCCTCATTCTTACATAAGAACAGAGAGGCATTTCTAGGAAGAAAGAAGCTTTTTGGTCAAATTAATTCACAGCTGTGAGTAGAATTGTAAATGACTGTAGTTTATAAAATAAGTAGGGGAAACAATAATTGTCCCCTGTGGAGTCAGATTATGGTCACTGTTACATCAATGTAACTCTAGATTTCAGTGTAATGACTCTGGATTTACTCTGGTGGAGAATTATACCCTGGAGAGATTTACAGACATATAGAAGAGATTTTGGTGAGTACAGAAATAAAATCTGGCACCATTAAAGGCAGTAAGGCATTAGATGTATTTTGTTATTTTTGTTTTCTTTTGACTTTTTGATAGTTCTTTTAGTAGTTTTTACAGGGATTCTACTTTAATTCTATGATTCTCTCACTCCATTTCCCTGGAGTCTATCTTCAGCCTTTTCTTTCTGGTTGTTTCAAAGCATTTAATGATTTGACAGACATGGCAGCGTCAGTGTCTCTTGTCACTATCTCTTCATCCATGGATATTTTAATCTTTACTGAGATATTTCATCACTTGTAATGGCAGCCATCTCTCCATGTATGATTGCTGCTACCAAAAAATGCAATGACCCAGGTTTTGTCCTTGAAAAGATAGCACCGGGAATATAAAAACCATAAAGAAAATACAAAGCACAATTTCCAGGACCAGAAAGTTTGTTACACTGTTGCTACAAGCAGCATCCCCAAAGGAATGTTATCAGTGACAGAAACTGCAAAAAAAAATTCTCTTAGATGTCAACAAAGAGCATCAGCGGTAAAAATGTTGTGGAAAAAAGTTACGTTAACTTGGTTTGTATTTCTTTTACTGGTTTTGCTACCTTCTAATGACAGGTGCTACAATTAATATATTCAGTTCCCATGCATTCCAATTAGGTTTAATATCACACATCTGAATGTGCACATATTTGCTATTTAAAAATGGCAAAACTGTGCAATCCTTAAGGATTGGTATCAAAAATTTATTTTCCAGTCATTTCTGTCAGCTGAGAAAAGAGATATTTGATTCAGTAGAAAAATTGAGGTGAGTAGCCTTAGGAATGTCAACAGCTCTGTCTGAAAGTATAATAAAATAGTGCATAAATTGTAAATTCTGGATCTACATGTTAGGTTGTTTGCAGACATTCACTTACTGGGACTGTCAGTGTGCAACTTTCATTGCATGACATTAAAACCAGAAATAAGGATGACCCCCAAAATATAGAATTTAACAATAAATAAGCAGGCTTTCTTGTTGACATGTGAGTACTGAAGATCACTGCAAAATATAAAGCTGTCATTTGTACGAGTTGGAGCCTTCTTTGTTTAAGACGCTCTTACTGCGTTCATCAAAAGTCGTCCTAGCCCTTGCACACTTGATGCTAAGTTGCATTGCGGCAGTAGAGCAATTAATTTGTTGAAGATAAAGGCAATGCTTTTAGACGTTGGAGAGCTACGACAAAGGGATATTCAAAATCCAAATTGTCTGCCTGGCCTTTAAAATTTGGCCAGCTGAGAATCATCAATTATGGAATTATAGAAACACTATAATTTTGGAAAAAAATTTCTCTCTCCCCCCACCCCCACCAACTTGTCTAGACTTTGCTCTGTCTCTCCACACAATCTAGCTACTGTTGATGCGAGAGCCTTTTCTTCAAAACAGGCTGTAGTCTGGGACAGCCTTTGTGTATTTCTCAGCCTTGGTGACCCTTCATCTCATTTCAAATCTCAAATAGAAACAACTCCTTTTCTCCTTCTCTGCCTATACATTTTAATGTCTCTCTTCCGCTGCTCTGATTTAACTCTTGACTGTAATACTCCCAAACAAAACCTTCATTAAGATAGACTCCAACACTGAATGCAGAAAGGACCTGTTTGAACAAGTAGTTACTGTCTGGGCAAGATTGTTCTCTACTGTATATTTACTACTATTCAGCCAGTCTGTTTTTTAAGTATCTAAAGCTAATTAGCTTCTGTAAACTAGATTCTGTTGAAGATAATCCTTAAGAGCTGTAAGTCTTAGTGTAGGAAAGATTTTCCTAGTAAAATCTCTGATTTTTTTTCTCTCTTACATGGTACATATGTAACTATACTCACAAATATGTTTCAGGGCTCGTTTCTGCAACTGTACCCATATAGGGCCAGCAAGAACACTTGAAACCCTACCAGCTGGATTTCATTGCAGGTGGGGACCAAAAATACCTACTTCCTCTCACTGGCATTCAGCCTCATTAAATGTTTGTAGGCAGTGTTCTCCCTGTCCCTTGATTGTCATTTAGCCAAGGAATAGAAAATGCCTAATACTTCTAAAGAGATTTGCAAATCAAGCTGCCAAACTTCAGACACCACTTAATGTGTACTTTTTGAAAACAAGGCCCCTGTTTGGGCATCAAGAATGGGAGACACCCAAAATCACTTGTCGCTGTACTAAATCTTAATCTTTCTCAGAGATTTAATCTCTCTATTCCTCTTTGCTGCTTCTTTCTGAGCAACTCATGTCATCTCCTTAAGATCTTTTAGATAATATAAGAACAACACCTAATATCCTAATACAGTCTAACTCAAAAGGAGGTGCTTTGTGGGCCAAGAACTTGTGTGTGAATTGCCCTAAGATGCTGTTATGTTGCATTTTTTTCCTTTTTTTATGGTTTTCTTTAGTTGCAAAGTGTGAATAGCTAGTCTTCCTCTAACCTGACCTTCAAATGCACACTGCAGTGTGCTACACAATTTTTGACTCCTCAGTTACCCACAAGCATGAGATTAAGGGAGGGTTCTAGTTTATGTACAGGTTTTGTCCTAATAGCACTTAAGGTGTGGCCAGACATGTATCCCAAACCAGGAACTTGGAGGTGTTCTTGAATCCCCCAGCTTAGACATAGATAGAGGCACACCTGTTTTTTTTAAGGAAGCTTCAGCAAGAACATTAGATAATGTGATATGGCTTTTTTTTCTTCCTGAGCAAAGTTGCACTACACTAAGCAAAAGCTATGGGATGTAAGATTTTTATGGTGGAGTAATTGGCGTTTACTTATTTTGCCAGACACTCTCTGCAGAGGAAAATTTAAAGTTTGTAAGTCTGGTTAGCATGGAAAATTCCTTGGAACAGCTAAGGAAAAAGTCACACTCAGGAATTTATTAAGTACTGGCATGTCAGTCTTTCTTTGCCATAAATCTACATTGCATTCACGACAAATAGCAGAATTACCACACCGACAAAAGCCATTTCATCTTTCCACAGTGGAGACAGTCCAAGGCGTCAGTCTTTGTGCACAATGTTATGTCTTTCTTTTAGTCAGTGATGTAAGAAGTTTCTAAAGTTATGGCAATGTTTTCCATTTATTTGCATTCCTGTAAAATGCACAGTAGGTGAAGATGGAAATCATATTTCTCATTGATCCTAAGCTCCAAGTTTCCTTGTTGAAGATGTTTAATTAAAAAAAAAAATCAAATAGTCTAATGAGATAATTGTTAAGGCATTCACACACATTTACAAGGCTAAGGAAAATGCTGTCCCAAACAGATGCTCATTAGCAGAATGAAGAACAAGGAACTAAATCTTGTTTAGAGGAAAGTAAATTACAATCAAATTTTCAGTCTTTTAAGAGAGGTGACTTTCTGAGGAGGAGACTTCTATATTCAAAGGCATATTCTAGTACAAGACAATATCACCTTATTATGTAAGTTGGGTTTTAACACATCTGTAAATCCTGTTTTACTCATTCTGTTTACCTGAATTACTAATGTATCTTTGCAAAAAAAACATTCCTACAAAGAGTTCTTTCTGTGCCCCATCTTCAAATACAGTAAAAAAAAAATAGAATTGATAGTAACAGGGACGACAGCAACTATAAACAGATCTGAAGCATGGAAGCAGAGTTTTAGGATAAAATCTACAAATCATCAATATCCATGAAAAAATTTATTTCAGTAAGACACAAACCTGTAGAAAGAGGAGGTGGCCCTTGCCATGGAATGTATAAACGTACAGGGATCGGTACGAGCTGCTTTCTTACTGGGAATGTGGATACCAACATATTCAGTTCACCTTAAAATGTAAGTAGATAGTTATCAACTTAAGGAACTTGTATTACAAGAAAATAATATTTAAATTACATAACTAACAACATCTCAGATTACTGTAGCCTCTTAAAATGTTAATTAGTTCTCTATTCATCTTTATTTTTGTTATGACTTTCACAAAGTCACTGACACTTATGGCAGGCTCACTTTCATGTTGAGTCCTTAATACTTGTTAGTAGAAGGAACTGGTATTTAGTTATGAAACAAACATTTTTTATTTGATCTAAAGCAATTGGTTCCACAAAAAAATATGTTTTCTTTTGCCTTTTTTTTTTTTAACAGAAACTATTCTTCTAGACTATAATTCTGAAAAAAGTTCATTTTCACACAGTCTGAATTTGGGGCTCCATGTGTGGTGGCAGTGCTCTTTGTAACTAAACGTACTCTTCCTACCGGGTGACCATTTCCTCGCACAGTCTGTCTCCACAGAGGAGGCCACTCGTGCAGAGACCCCGGAGGAACCCACCGGAGCAGCT
>NW_010143545.1:46939-47276 GCF_000699245.1 Pterocles gutturalis
GAGAAGGGGCCCCCACAGCAGGGGGGGGAAAAAGAAGCCTTATTTTTAAAAAAAACTTTTCACCTAGCCAAGTGGGCCTTTTCCTCACCACAATGTGTCCGACGGGCTCAAAACAACTGGCCAGATTTGAAAACTTTGCTATTGTGGCTTTTGTTTGTGGAAATAAGTTTTCTGGGTGCAACCTTTTTATTTTTTTTTTTTTTTCTTATTTTTCTCCTTTTTTCTCCCTCCAAACACTTTCCAAAGGGTTTGGCTCATGCTGGGAAATGAAATGTCTGTCCGTGGGTGGCTCTCCCCTCCTGTTCTCACCATCCCTTCAGTCTCCTCAGGGACAGGT
>NW_010143546.1:0-10508 GCF_000699245.1 Pterocles gutturalis
CCCCGTCCAGGCTGTCCCTGCACAGCTCACGCTTGCCGTCTCCTCCTCTGGGCCCGGACTCTTCCCCAACATCCTCCCTCCCTCCCCGTTACACCACACTCTGGCCCATACCTGCTCTCCCTGGTGCTGCTGGATGAGACAGCTGAGCTCTCGCTGCTCCCGCGCTTCCAGCTTCTTCACAAAGAAGACGAGCTCCCACCACTCGGGCCTCTGCAGCCTTCCTGGGCTGCTCCTCCAGGTAAGGCAGCGAGTACAGCCCCCCCAAGGGCTTGCAGAAAAACAGCTGTGCAACTGCAAGAGAGCAGAGCAAGGAAGGACACTGTCAGCTCTGCCGCTTCCCCCGGCTTCTGCTGCACACCCCCCGTTCCCCAGAGACAGAGCTCCTGTGGACCATCTGGGCAGAAGAGATGCTCACTGTCCCGCAGCCTGCTGGGGGAAAAGGAGGTGACAGGAAGGCAGCGAGAGGAGGGGGAACATGCTGGAGGGGACCCCAGAAGCTGTAGAGATCACTGTCCCGCAGCCTGCTGGGGGAAAAGGAGGTGACAGGAAGGCAGCGAGAGGAGGGGGAACATGCTGGAGGGGACCCCAGAAGCTGTAGAGATGGGGATTACCATCTTCCCTCGAACCTCTTTGGGCTGACAGAACAGAAAAAGCCCACGCTCAGAACGGGCACCTCTAGCTCACTGCTCCCCCAACACGTTCCCACTGTGCCTGGACCAGCCAAGGCAACGCGCTGGGACACCCAGCACCAGCAGAACCCACAGTGCCAGCGTGTGGCTGCAGAAGGGGAAACAGAACTGGCCCAGGATGCTAGAGGAGTCAATGGATAGGAAGTTAATTTTGCCATGAGCTTCCCTCTTTTCCAAACACCTCCTGCTGTCTAACAGGGCAAATACAAAATACAGAGGCAAAAGCAAAACAAGACTGCACAGTTATCACACACCTTTTAGCTAAAATGCATCCAAAATGAAGAGAGGGAGATAAAGTCTGTAATGTAGGTTAGATATTCCCCAGGTAATTTAGAAAGATGAACTGAATAAACACTTGCCAGTAAGTTCAACAACTTGCAGCTCTTTCTGCAAATGCCAGGTGGGAGACATTCACCACCTTAAGCCCCACAGGAAAGCACCAGACTCAAGCATGTTAAGAGCAACTCTAGACATGGCTGATTACCAAGTCAGTCAAGATGAGCTAATTTATCCAACTATCAAGATCCAAAGCAGAAAGCATCTACTTTTTCAATTCCATTTCAGTGTGGGATATGATGAGTGGACAGAGTTTTACACAGAAGCGAAACAGAGCCCAAACTTCTACCAAAACCAGAGACATCGAGAAAAAAAGGGAAAGTCCAATGAAGTTTGTTTTCACTTAGCCACTTCAAACTGATGTGCAGTTAAGTCTTTAGTTACAAGAGATACAAGCCATTAAAGAAACCATCTTTTCAACTGGCAATAAGAATATTTTTAAGGTGGATAATTAGCTGCTGATCTCATGTATATTCTGGCTCTTGCAGCAGTTAAATCCAAATCACTCTATCAAAAAGATGTTCTACAAGATCACAGACGTGATAACAGAGTTACTTTAACAGGTTTCCCTGGACAGAATCATGTCAGATGCTGAACAAAAAAGAAAGGGGTATCTGAAGTCTGGATTTTCCCTTTTACCTTCTCCCAGTACAAGGGCAATGTCAAAGGATTCTAGGAGATTCTGCAGATCACAGAATCATAGAATAGTTTGAGTTGGAAGGAACCACAGAGGTCATCTAGTCCGATTCCCCTGCAGTAAGCAGGGACACCTTCCACTAGATCTCTAATGAAAACAGTGCATTTAATGCTCACCTTGCCCAAAACAGCAGTATGAAGTTAAACAAATTGTTGGCATGTTAATGCTTTTAAAAATACACATCACTTATTCAAGGGGATCTGAGGGTGCCTTAAGTATCTTCATCTCAGAGAGATCCTACATTCTTATTCTGGCAGTTTGTTCTGTTCATTCAAACGCACATTTTTAACAGTCTCAGTTTAAATAAAATTTTATCCTTTTTATATGATGACTTTTATTATACCATCACAGAAGTCTAGGATGCAAAGATACTCCAGCTCTACACAGTATACAAACTAAAAGCTCATAATGCTTTCTAAATCCAACCGGACAGTTGCTATATGCTTAGCCATATGAAGTCTACCACTCAAAAATATGTCACAGCAGAATCAGAAAGAGATGATACAGCCACATACATGCAGCACATAATCTCACCTGTGTCTAGATTAAAGCTCTCTGTCAGACTATATTCTTTTTCCTGAGTAGCAGGATCTTCCCACTGGTCTCCAAAGCCAATAATCTCCAACAGGTGCCAATGCATCCAGTAGATCTGACCTGCTGACTGCCATAAAACCTGGGGGTGAAACAGATCTAAATGATCAGATTCGCTCACTCATTCAATCCTCATGCTACATTTGTCCTCCCATTTCCTAAATGCATGCAGATAGCAAGCACCGTTCAAGTAGAAGACCACCTAATTCATATACAGATTTCAAAATACACAGTCTAATTTTTAAGCATACCATCTTTATTGACTTGTTCCCCTGGTTGCACCTGGGATCTTCACTAAAAGAACACCAATTTTGCCTCCAGCCACTACAGATCGCATCTACCACAGCAGCAGTGACAGGAGCATATCTAGTTAACATGCCCACTCCAAAAGCACCCAGCAGCAGGTGCCTTGAGAAAAGCATACAAAGGAAGAACATAACCAACACTATCTCAAGGCACATGAGCGGAAAATTTCTTCACTGAGTGATGAGGCATTGGAACAGGCTGCCCAGGGCAGTGGTGGAGTCACCATCCCTGGAGGGGTTCAAGAAACGTGGAGATGTGGTGCTTCGGGACATGGGTTAGTGGGTTGGGTGGTGAGTTGACGGTTGGACTTGATGATCCTTGAGGTCTTTTCCAACCTTAATGATTCTGTGGTTCTATGATATAAAGGGCTTGGAGGCACAAACCACTTGGTGAATGCAAATGTAAAGAAAACTATTTTTCCTACTCTGACTCTACCTTCTATTGGTTATATATTCTATTGGTGACACCTTGGTCACTCACCAACCCTCTCAGAGAGGTTCTGGGCTCTTGACAAGTATGTCTCAAGGAAGGCAATTGTTTCCTGTGCTTTGTCCAAGCTGCCTCCCAAAATCTACAGGATTTTTTTTATGGCTTCCCATATTATAGTTTCACATTTTACCTTCTAAGCAGGAGGAGGACCTAGCAACAGCAAGTATAACATGTCAATAACATTAAAAAAAACAGCAGAAAACCATATGGATTGCCTGATTCACTTAGCTCTTTTGGAGTTACACCAGTGTTACTAGGACTCCATTGTGCTGGAGAGCTAAAGAGGTAAGATGCCGAGAGACTTTAAGAAAGCACTATATGGAAGGAAATTGAGTTAAACTAGTTTATGTACCAAATAAATATCACCTCAATGGAGTAATGGAAAGATATGACTGAAGGACCAGATGTAACAGTGAAACTTTTTCTTTGGTGAGGCAAAGAAAGCAACAGAAAACAGAGCAACAAGGAAAAATTAGAGGAGGTAGGAGACAGACTCATGATGCAAAATGCACTTGAGTTTGCATTTTGCACACAGAAGACTGACAGCAAGCCTCAGGCAGGATGAGCTGCAAAAGCAGAACTAAACAAAAAGGAAAGGACCAAAATTTTAACAAAGACCAAGGACAAGCAGTTCTTATAACTTGAACTCACTAGTCACCAACTGAGAAACTGTCCATACAAAGCAAGTGTGATACTAATAATAAGAAAGGAACAAGATAAAAATCAAGTTGCCCTTCAAAAAGAGATTGACTGCAAAGTCCCAGAAAAGAAACAATGATCAAGACACGTCACTACAAAGATGATTTCTGAGATGTCAGACTCCTGGTATCTCCCTGAGAGAAAAAAAAGCCTCATTGAATGGTTTGACTCCCAAGTTTCTCACATAACTCTGGAGGACTGCTACAGACACATACACGGATATGAACATAAAGAACAGGGTAAAAATTAACACCCCCAAAGACCACTTGAACATTCCTAACTTCCTATACAGCGGGGCAAGGAACACTAACAGTGGCAGAAACTAGATACCTCTAAATATAACAGCCAACAAACTTCTTCACTGAATATTTATTACCATTTAGATTTGGTTTTGGCAGTAGCGTGAGCCTTACAGAAGAGTGTTATTGAAATAAGCCTGGATGGAACAACTGCAAGTTCAGTCAATGTTATTAAATAGAAAAATAGACAGGAGAACAATGGGAAAAAGGGAATGGAAGTTAACAGTACATTTCAGCTCAACGGTGGAAAAAAAAAACCCTCTGAAATTTATATCACAGGCAACAGGAGAAAAAAGTGAAAGGATCGTGATGCTCTTTCCAAGTGTGCCGTTACATTAAAAGCAAGTACAAGCTTATGAGAAACAGAAAAGAGAATGTCAGAAAAACATAGATCTTAGAAATCAAGGATCATAAGTACAAAGAGAGAACCAGTATGAAACATATTTCCTTTGCAATTTATCTTTACAGACTGGGTTATAAAAGACAAAAGGTTTATCAACCACTTAATAAGATGCAAAGTAGTTATTCAATTGAGAGGTCCTGCAATGAAAAATCACCTATGTAAGGTCCAAAACAAGAAGAGCATTTTACTTGAATATTAAGCAAACACAAAAGAAAGCAAAGCAAACTGATAACGGGTAAACGAACACAAATCCAGAAATGGATGCAACTGAGAAGCAAAATTCAGTTTGGAGAAGAGATATTAAAGACATGCCAAGCAATCTGCTAGAAGAAGCACAATTGGAAAGATTTAGGTTATTAAATGGTGTTTCCACGCGAATGATGAACACTAAAGCCAGTGCTTCTAATTTCAGGAAAAAAAATTGATTAAATAAGTAATCTATACAGCTTCATTACTTTGACTTCAGTAGTATGCAAACCTTTAAAGCTTATTTTAGTGAAAAGAAATACTAAAGGTGTTCAAGATAAATAATAAATCTGAATTAACAGGTAAACCTGCTTCAATTTTCAATTTGGGCAGATTGATGCATTAACATTTTTGCTGAAGTAACTAAATTTCTAGATTGAAAAAATGAACAATTTCAATTGTCAACTTCAGTAAAGCACAGGGCATCAAAGGGTAAATTATTAAACCAGCGAAGAAAGTGATTACATAGAGGAACTGTGGGCGAGAAATCTCCTCAACAGAACCCAAGAACTCAGGAGTAAAGGAACCTGGACCAGAGTAAGTTAAAGTTACTGAAAGGCAAGGGGAAAAATTAATCCTAAAACCAGTTCTCACTGAATAAACTTCTAGAAGAGTATGAGGATATCAGCAGTCTGCAACTGGCTGAGGAAAAAAACCAAAAGAATATTCACACAATTTCCCTGCGCACAAGAAAGCAAAGAGAGACAACAGGAGAAAAGAAATGTGTTCAGTGTTAATTGGTTAATTTTATTTGGCTGTAAATTAAAACAATGGCATTACACAAAAGAAAATGGGCTGTCGTCCAAGAAGACTAGAGAGTCTCGTGCTTAACAAAAGCTGAAAGTAGATTTAAAGGTGATGGCCTTCAAACATACAGAAGGTAACGTCAAATTCTCTACCTCCTCTCTGAAAAGGTTGGTAATGGACTTTAAGTTACGGCAAGAGAGATTCGGAAAGATTATTACGAAGTCATGCGTTGCTACAGATACCAGAGTTAGGCTTCTCAGCTATTGATTTTTTAATATCAGCAACACAGAGCTTTGCACTAGCATGGCACTTAAGTCCATTCACAGGCCAACTATATGCACAGAAATCAGCTCAAAGTAGGGAAGCCTTTGAACATAGTCTGAAGTGGCACCTAAAGTCCAGCTATGACCAACTGAAGTGGCCTCAGACTCCTCATTCATCATCTGCAAAACCAAAGTACGCACTTTTGCAAAATTACTTGAGGGAGAGGAAACCAAACCAAACCCAACTCACAATTGCACATACTAACATGTGTGCAGTGGCTACAGTTTCCCATTTTACTAGTTACTACCCGGATTTAATAAACATTTTATTAATTGAATTTTAGCCCTGTTTGCAGCTTAACACAATGCTGGACTGAGCAGAGGACACAAGCAGAGATATTCCTCTACCTATGTATGATCAGCAGCTAAAGCTTGATTTTTAAGAGAACAGAAAATGTGTCTCCAGCAGCAGCGTTTGGGAAGCTCAAAAGCATGGCCAAAGTGCAAGATAAGCAGACAGCCTGCGGAAATAGCCACACATATACTAGAGTGATGAACAAAGCCCACCAGCTCCCCGCTGCACTGTCAAAACAGAATCTCAGCTCTTCCTGAAGACCATCAGCCTTCAGGACTAGGAGGGAAGTCTCAAGAAAAAGGTCTAAGAAGGACCAAACACCTCCCTGTGCCCACAAAAAGGCTGGAACTGCGTTTAAATGCTCTCCCACGCGCAGGCCTGAGGCCAAGCCCTGCTGCTCCAGCACTGACCCATGCATTGGCAGGATGTTCTGGGAGTGGCAAGAGCTGGATGCCTTAGGCCAAGAATTAGATATCAAGCCAACAAAGGGAACCTTGTGGACAATGTTTACTACAGGCTGCCCAATCAAGGGGAGCTTATTGATAAAGCCTTCTTACTCCAGCTATAGGAGAGATTGGGCTGGCAAGCTCTCATCCTGCTGGGGGACTTCAACAACCCTGAGATCTGCTGGAAAAGTAGCACAACGAGCTGCAGGCAATCCAGGAGACTCCCGGAGTGCACTGAGGATAACTTCTTAGGCCAGGTAATAGACACCCCTACCAGAGATGGTTTACTGGACCTCTTGGTCACCAACACAAGTGAGCTAATCACAGACATTAAGACTGGAGGCAGACTGGGCTGCAGTGATCACGCACTGGTGGGGTTTACAGTTCTGAGGGCTATCGGACAGGCAAAGAGTAAAGTCAACACCCTGAATTTTAAGAAAGCAAACTTCCAGCTGTTCAAGGAGTGGGATCAATCAATGGGATTCCCTGGGAAACCGTACTCAGGGACAAGGGAATAGAACAGGGCTGGCAGACCTTTAAGGATGCTCTCCATAGAGTGCAAGCGCTCTCAATCCCCCTGTGTAATAAATCAGGAAAGGAAGTGAAGAGACTGGTATGGTAAACTCACAACCTGCTGGTCAAACAAAAGGGCAACAAGGAAATGGAATGCACATGCAGTGGAAGCAGGGACAGGAATCCTCAGAAGAGCACAGGGCACTACCCAGTGGTGTAGGGATGGAGTCAGGAAGGCCAAGGAGCAGCTGGAGCTGAACTTGGCAAGGGACACCAAGATAAAAAAGAAGGGCTTCTGTAGGTATGTCAGAAAAGGAAGGTCAAAGAAAGTGTACCCCCCCTCAATGAACAAGACTGGCAAACTGATAAAAACAGACGAGGAGAAGGCTGAGATACTCAACAACATTGTTGCCTCAGTCTTCACTGTCAGTCTCTCTTCCCACACATCTTGAGTGGATGGACCTCAAGGCAGGCACCAAGAGAACAAAGTCCCTCCCACTGTAAGAGAAGATCAGGTTCAAGACCACCTGAGGAACCTGAACATACATAAGCCTACGGGACCCAATGAGACGCGTCAGAGGGTCCTGAGGGAATTGGCTGATGTAGTTGCCAAACCACTCTCCATATTCAAAAAATTACAGCAGTCAGGTGAAGTCACCAGTAACTGGAAAAAGGGAAACACTGCACCCATTTTTAAAACGAGTAGAAAGGAGGACCCTGGGAACTACCGACCTGTCAGCCTCACCTCTATGCCTAGGAAGATCATGGAACAGATGCTCCTAGAAGTTATGTTAATGGACATGGAGGACAGGGAGGTGACTCGAGACAGCCACCATGGCTTCACCAAGGGCAAGCCTTGCCTGATCAACCTAGTGGCCTCCTGTGATAGAGTGACTGCATCAACAGACACGGGAAGAGCTACTAGTGTCATCTACCTGGACTTCTGTTAAGGTCTTTAACATGGTCCCCCACAACATCCTTCTCTCTAAATTGGGGAGATATGGATTTGATGGATGGACTATGCGGTGGAGAAGGAATTGGCTGGATGGTTGCATCCAGAGAGTAGTGGTCAATGTCTCAATGTCCGGATGGAGATCAGTGACGAGTGGCGTCCCACAGAGGTCCGTACTGGGACCAGTACTGTTTAATATCTTCATGACACAGACAGTAGGAGTGAGTGCACTCCCCGCAAGTTTACAGACAACACCAAGCTCAGTGGTGCAGCTGAAATGCCCGAGGGACAACATGACATCCAGAGGGACCTGGAAAAGCTCGGGAAGCGGGACCACGGGAACCTCATGAGGTTAAAAAAGGCCAAGTGCAAGGTCCTGCACCTGAGTCGGGGCAACCGCCAATATCAGTACAGGTTGGGGGATGAATGGATTGAGTGCAGCCCTGTGGAGAAGGACTTGAGGGTACTGGGGGATGAAAAACTGGGTATGAGCTGGCAATGTGCACTTGCAGCCCAGAAAGCCAACTGTATCCTGGGCTGCATCAAAAGAAGCACAGCCAGCAGGTTGAGGGAAGTGATTCTGCCCCTTTATTCTGCTCTGGTGAGACCCCACCTGCAGTGCTGCATCCAGCTCTGGAGCCCTCAGCACAGGAAGGACATTGACCTGTTGGAGCGGGGCCAGAGGAAGGCCACAAAAATAATGAGAGGGACAGAGCACCTCTCCTACAAGGAAAGGCTGAGAGACTTGACATTTGTTCAGCCTGGAGAAGAGAAAGCTCCAAGGACACCTTATAGTGGCTTTCAGCACTTAAAGGGGAACAAGAAAGATGGGGACAGACTTTTTTAGTAGGGCCTGTTGCAATAGGACAAGAGGTAATGGTTTTAAACTGAAAGAGAACAGATTTAGATTGGACATAAGGAAGAAATTCTTCACAATGAAGGTGGTGAAACACTTGAACAGGTTGCCTAGAGAGGTAGCAGATGCCCCATCCCTGGAAACATTTGAGGTCAGGTTGGATGGGACTCTTGGCAACCTGGTCTAGTTGAAGGTGTTCCTGCTCACGGCAGCGAGGTTGGACTAGATGACCTTTAAAGGTTCCTTCCAACGCAAACTATTGTATGATTCTATGATTCCTTCTCCTCCTCAAATACTGAGGCCTCTTCCCTGATCTCTGGCACAAACTTCGCAACTCAACTGCAAATATGCAGTTCTAACAGCTCTTCTCAACACAAACTCTCATTTAAAGTCTACTCACCCAAAGGTAATTTTTAAAGAGAAAAAAATCCTGACATACACTCACAGATCAAAAGAAACAGCTTTGTAGGCTGCATCCAACCCAGTGAGAACAACAGTATGGCGTAAGTACCATCAGTCACATACCAAGGCTTAAGACCTTCAAACACCTTTTGCTGTGTTACTCATTTGTGCCAGCTAGCCTGTTCCCAAAATGCCCCCAAGATCAAACCAGGGCTAGGGACTGTTTCTGGGAGACAAGATACAGCCACCTGTTTTAGAGGCTCAGAAATCTTAGCAAGGCAGCCCACACTAAACCAGACTAGCTTTCCTCAGGACCCACACTTTCAGCTCTGAAAGGTGACTTCTTTGCTAGGACAGATGTAGAGAGTGTCCTAATTATGATAAGCCTACTGTACAATTTCCTGCACTCAGAAACATCAGTATGAAGTCATCAGTCACCCCCTCACTCCCCTCTTCCATCCTAGCCAGAGTACTTCCACTAGTGACCTACCTGCGCTATGTGCATGCTACTAGTGCTCTGAAGATACTCGCCTTCCTCCCCAGCTCTAACATCACCAGAGTCCTCCAGCAAGCGCACCCTCATGCCAGGAATCAAGTTTGCCTGTAAGTATGCCGTGTAGCCACCGCGGTCTGAAAAGTCTGATGGCTTCAGGAAGGCATGACCCTGCTTTTTGTGGGGACCAGGATTTGAAGTGAACACAGGCATTTGGGCAGAAGTGCAAGCTCGGGTCTTGGGCTGGAAGATGGAGCGGGTGGTACGAGGCCGCAGCTCCTGCTGGGGCAGCAGCTCTGGCTTGTGGCTGTGGTCCCAGCCCACCGCATGCACCAGCTCCACGATGAGGTTTGCCATAGCCATGCTGAACTCAAACTCCTGCTTCACGCGGCTCGTCTCCTCAGGGAGTGGGCTGGGCACAGCGCAGTCCTGCTGCTCCCCTCCCTCCTCCATGCCACCGCTGAGCTTCTCCAGGAGAGAAGTGACACACAGGTAGCGCTTCACCAGGACGAACAACAGCTTCCCAGGGATCTGCAACAAGCACGGCTGTCAGACTCGAGCCGGCAGACCGCTTCCAGCTCCCAGCTTTCTCTGAGCCACCAGCTGATCCACAGCCAGGCTCCCGTGATAGCTCTGGACCAGCAGGCAGCAGCAGAGACCTCTCAGCCCACTCTCATCTTCCTGCTCAGAGACGAGGCTCCTACGTGCCTCTCAACCAAGACAAGA
>NW_010143546.1:10544-10999 GCF_000699245.1 Pterocles gutturalis
TCCCAATACCCGTTCCTGCTCAGCTGCCCACGACCCTCCTGTCCCAAACAAGCTCTGGTCCCCCACTCTCACCCCTCCTGACCCCTAAAGCCCACCAGCTGGCAGGGCCTGGCGCTACCTGGGGAAGGTGAACCCCCTCAAAGGACACACAGTGCTCTTCAGAGGACATTGTCTCAGCAAACAGCTCCAGCAAGGTGTAGCGACTGTCGAAGTCCATGTGCTGCTCAACACCATCCTGCTGGCTCAGGGACAGCAGGACATTGGCCCGGCTCCCTGAAATGACAGAAACCCTTCAGGCCCCATAAAGACAACCCTCACCCCACCCTCTCTGTGCGAGACAGACTTGCAGGCAGGAACAGCTTCGCTGCTCAGTGTGTTCTGTCCTTTAATCTAGACTGGCAACACTTTGCTCCGCTGAATAACACAGCGTTTTTTCCACCTCTAAATCTGCAAGA
>NW_010143547.1:0-5686 GCF_000699245.1 Pterocles gutturalis
AGTTGGTGAGGAATTGCATTGTGCATCACTCATTTCTATATTATTATTACTATTATTATTTATTTTATTTCAACTATAAAATTGTTCTTATCTCAACCCATGAGTCTGCTTACCTTTACCCCTCCATTTCTCTCCCCCATCCCACTGCGGCCAGTGGAGATTGAGCGAGTGGCTGTGTGGTTTGGCTGCCTGCTGGGTTAAAACCACGACATGATTTAACAGTAAAAGAACACCACAGTGGGCAAATGTAGTGTGTCTGGCCAGGGATTACAAGTTATCTAGGGCACCTCACTGTGGTATCTAAGGTCTCACAGGTATACCTCATTGTGTGGTACGAGTCTTTGAGTCTTACAGAGTATTTAGTCAACACTCTTTTCAGAAAGACGATTCAAGGACTTTATTTTCCATCCCCTAAATCAAACGATTTTTTTGAGACATTTAGAACCCCTTAAAACAAAGAAGAAATGTGAATGATAAAAGATCACCTCAAAGCCCCAGACACCTTGCAGAGATTCTTGCAGATTCTAGATGAGCCCAGGAGACACCAGTGCTGCAAGGAGAAGGCTCCCACAGTGAACAGAGGGGAATCTTCTTCCTAAGGAAACAGTGCTGCCACTGAACTTACCAGAGTTTTCAGCATGTGAGAACTGGAATCCAGCAGTGGGAGTGGAAGGGTTAGTATGCTGCTGTTCCTTTTAATTTCAAAAGAGCATTTCTGACAGGCCAGGTGCTCCTGTACACAGATAGTGTACAAATCATTCAGCTCTTCAACCTGGAGGGGTAAAAAAAGGCCAAAACAAGGTTTATGAAGAACACAGCTGAAGTATTTCCCTCTGTAGGTGGGAAAATCCATGTGGAGATGTTACTTCAGCCAGTGTTACTGCTTTAAGGCTTGAACCCGGATCTGGCATTGACTTATGCGACAGGGTACTTCCCACCATTTAAAGGAGAACAACTCCTTCCCCTCATCCTAGCAGAGAGGAAAGACACAGCCTATAACAAGATCAGACAGTTAAATGTTTTGATGCAGAATTTTACAATTTTCTTTGGAACTTCAACAGGAGCCTGTCTTCTGTATAAATAAAACTATAACAGTAGGTTTAGGAAGAGTCACTTTCTCTCACCTTACACAGCCTCCCTGGGAGGGACTGTCATATAGATAACATACTAACAATGACTAATTATAATGAAATGCCCATGGCTGACTTCAAAGAACGGAGGAGCTGTGTCAAGATGCACCAATAAACGCTTGTAGAAATTTGAGAAACAAAGAAATGCAAGGTAGCTAAAAATCAGTGTTGCAAAACATCAATTTTTCTGTTATTAATCAGCTCTCCCATTCGAACGGAGACCTTGGCATGCCCTAAAAGTAGGTTGAACAAAATTTCACTGTGATTCAAAATGTTGAAGCCTATGAAATCAAGATTCCCCTCTCCCATTTGAAAGATGTGAGGAAAGATCCAAATAGGGGATAATTTTAAGAATTTAATTTAGGACAATTGTCAGTGAACAGGATTCTTCAAGAAACAGAGGAAGGCACACATGACAAGGGCCAAAGGACCTGGTGTTCATTTCAGTGACCGTCCTTACCAGCTCTGGCTTTTGCATCTGCCTCTTTAACAAGTTCCAGAGAGTCAAAAAGAGCTGGGCAGCATCATGCTGCACAAACACTGGAAAAGCAGAAAACACAACCTCAGTCAGTATTATGAACATCACCAAGCATAGATCTCCCACAGATGGCAAAGGGATATTTGTTGTCCCCCATTAGATCCAGTCTCTTGTTCCCTTGCTACTCCCTGCCAGTGATAGAGCTTAGACTGGAGATGGGTTGCAATGTCTCCATGTGAACAGAGCAGGCAGTGGGAAAAGATGGGAGGGAGGGCTTGAGTGCCCCATTGTACAACCCAGTGCAAAAGTCACGTCCTCATCACCAGACGCAGGGCCAAGAGTATACCCAATCCCAACCAGAGGATAAGGCTCCGATGTCTCATTGAGTTAAGGGTTGCATTTATTTGAGTCCTTCTTAGAAATAACACAGGGAAGATTCTGTTCTCTTTTTTAATCTTTGTTACTCCACAGACTTGTCTCCCCCATCCCCTCACTAAGGCTATAACACTTCTGAGTGCTGAAATAAAAATTATATGGAGGCCTATCCATACATCTCATCCACAGAATGGTATAAACCCTTTGATCCTACACAGGTGAAAAGCACAGAGTTTCAGCAGTAATATTATGCTTTGGCTTTCCACACCGGCTAAACTGGCATATTAAGAAATCTAAGATGGTGGGATACAGCTCAATGCACAGCTTGTTTAAAATGTCTCAGCAGAGAATTGCTTAAAGATTGAACTAAGGGGGAAAAAAAAATTCCATATCCTTGAATGTGAAAAACTGATGTTCTTAGCTCATGATGAACTCAAGATTTAGGAACTGGGCAAAAGCTACATATAGTTTAGCAAAATCCTGATATTTCTGGACTACCTCTATGCTCGGTCATAGGTGAAACAAATTTTGTGGAATAATCCAACACCCTGAGGCACTTTCAACTTCCCTTCAAGTCCACAGGCACTGACTTCAGCTAGGTTCTAGTAAGATTACAGACACCCTTGACTAAAGGAAGCTCAGAAAATATACCTTTCCTCACATCTAATACCACATCTGCAATCCAAGGAAAGCATCACTTGCTGGGATATAGGACTTTATGACCCACACTTGAATTTTAATGAAGAAGGACAAGGTGGAAAACTGTCAAGCTTTACCAGCTCTCTTTGGGCATCTCTCTTTAACTGGAAGAGAGAAGGCAGCATGCAGAGCCATTCAGTCTCAGGGGGAAAAATGATGCCAACAAAAATATTCAAGTTATCTCATGTTCATCCTTAATATAGGTCTGGGCTGGATACCATCTGTCCCTTTCAGTGCTGTCCTGTTTTGGCTTTTATATGGTAAGGATCAGGGCATTTGGGTATAGCATGTGTATTTGTACACATAAACAGACCTCAGCATCCCATTTTCACCTGTCACCCATGTATTTAACAATCTCTCTCCTTTGGGACCCTGTCCAGATGGAAGGTTAAGCCAACAAATTCTTCTCTCTGCCCTTATAACAAGGAACAAGAAGGATATGGTTTCTGTTCTTGAGGATCTGAGTGAACTCAGTATCTTTTCCACATGATCCCTTCCTTCTAATAAGAAATAGCAGCTGTTTCACTATTAATATGCCAGTATAGCAAGACAACTCAAGCTATAAGCTTTCCTCTCTCTGCCCTGCATAGCCCTTTTCCTCTGGCCACTATCAGTAGCTGATCCTTCCAGCAGTCTGATAGTCTTCCCACCCTTTGGACGTCAGCAAGGATATCCAGCAGGGTTTGGTTTTTTTTCCCTATTCACAAGTAAGACACAACATCTCACTCACAACTGGGATGCAGCTATAAAATGCACAACATCATCATGTACCTCGCATTTCTGAATCACTGAATGAGATGTCAGAGTCTGCACTGCTTGTTAGTGCTTGATAATTAACATCCCTGGTCTGCAGATAGAGGTGGGCAAGAAGCAGTGCTGCTTACATTTCACTCTGTATACTGAAAGACAGGAAGCGAGGTCTGTGGGAGAAACAGCTTTCCGCTTGCCACACTGCATTGCCTCCAACAGCAGAAGCATTTGGTATGGGACATTCCTCTTCTGCGCAGCAGGTGATGGCACTATGATCCTAAAAAGAGAAGAAACAACATGAATGGTAAGCAAGCAGTACAATGGAGAAATATTAGACATGACACCTGAAGGAGCAGAGGTGGATAGCAGACACAGCAACTCAAGAGGAACCAGAATGGTCATGTTTTTAGCAAAAGAATGAAAAAATGGGAAGCAGACACCTGCATTAGCTCATCCCACAGTGCAGGCTGACAGTTCCAAAGTAAAAGGCCACAATTTTAAGTTGGCCTGTCCCTGAATAAGGGGCAAACTGAGCAGGACCTGAAGTGTTTTCTGGGGTCTATAAACATTAGTTACAGCCAGTTTCAGAGCTGTTCTTGCCTCCCACCTGTTCATGCCTTCATTCTCAACATACCCTCAAAATGTCATGGGTGTGTATATCATAATGCTTGTATTTCAACTATATGACAACTGGAAAGCTCTTTATCCTCCCTAAATTTATTGCAGTCCATGGGTTTTTTCTAAGTCTTTCTTCAAATAACAATGGTAACCCATTATTCTTCAAATAACAATGGTAACTGTCTACATTATTTAGCTTTGCCCGTTTGTGACAATTCTCATTTCTGCATGCCTGTAACTTCACTTCCCCCTCTGAACACTGGAGAGTGTAGAAGAAATTTGGATAAAGAAAGACTGAACAGGAATGATCCACTTAGGTGATTAAAGCTGCAGTGAACTGAGCAAACTGAAAAAAAAAATCAAACCAGTTTTTAGTGTGGTTGGTAGGGAGGGAGAAGATCAAATCCTCCTCACAAACAAGTAGACAGCACAGTCACACAAAATAAAATAACACTACGTTTGCTATCTGCAACAACACTTATCCTTCCCTATCAGGGTTAGCCAGGACAACTAGGAGCCAGAGGCTATGGAACACCAATATGTTTATGTTTACATGCATGAAGTTACAAAATTAATAGTGGATATGGTTACACACAACATATCCTGTGAGCATATCTGGAATAAAATCATATCATGTTATGGAAAACAGAGATACAAGTCATAAAGATTCAGTGTTCAGGACTGCAGTTTACCGGTGTGCAGCCAGCACATGAATCAGAGGTGACTAACAAGTCAGAAAACCGCAACTTTTACCTTTGCAGGCCGCCTTGTATATGGCAGACACAACAAGGCAGAGACCTTGCTGAGTGAGCTGAAAGCACCTTGCTAGCCCCTTGATGGTCAAAGCTTTCCAATGTACATCCCATATAAAAAAGGAGTAGAGACAAGAGAGCAACAGTGGAAGTATCTCAGGTAGTTCAAGCGGGCAGTACCTTCGAAGTATCCTAGTGAAGTGTATATTCATGAAGAACACCTGGAGCAGGGAGTTCAGACAACAGTTCTGTCCAATGTTGTACAGACCAATAGCTTCTGTAGGCACAGAAAAAGAGGAAGCAATGCTTGGAGATAGGTACAAGAAAAGAAAGCGAAAATTCCTTGTAAGTGACAAACTTCTCTTGCACAGATTCAGCCACCCAGTGCATAGACCCAGCATCTTGGCCTGACCTGAGAAAGTGTTCAATCTATTCTTATGTTCCTCAAGCAGATAACATTTGTTTGGCAACTGACAAGAAAAATCCAAGTAAGCCTGTATTATTACACTTTGATGTCTCCTAGTTTCTCTATTTTCAGCCCTCTCATAACACATTTAAACATAAAATTAAAAAAAAAAATAAGTCAAGGGCTGCCTGTATTCAGCCTTTTACACATCCAGGCCTAATAACAAAATGAAGAGCTACATTGTGGGACCACATGCTAGCTGTCTTCCTACTACACAGGGTTTAAGTTTCCCTTTCAGCCTACCTCTGGTATTCTTTGTCTCAAAGAAAGGAACTAGTCTGAGAGAAGTGGAAAAAGCAAGTCACAGCTGTTTAAACTGCATCTAAAAAGATGGCATATTCTGTGGCCCAAAGGGGTATAAGAAATTGTGGTTAGAAATGAGAAGTTTTTCTTCTGAAGTCATCACCAAAGGGAAAGA
>NW_010143547.1:5717-9048 GCF_000699245.1 Pterocles gutturalis
TGGAATGGAAACTCAGAACAACTCGGAAATGCATACAGTCAGTGGTAAGGGTGGGGTAGAACAGTATGTACACCTGAAATACCAATGACAGCTTTTGAGAGGACAATCTCATGATGTAGCAGAATAACTAAGACCTAGTTCATGGTTTAGCAAATCCAGAAGCAATGCTGGCTGTGTTTGTAAAGAGACAGGGCTAGCATCTAGACCTTTTTTGTTACAAGGGCCAATTTGAGGACTTAAAAGGGGAAAAAACTCTGAGATCCTCATGTAATCCCTTCCCAAAAAAAACACAATTGTTACTTGACAGGGCAAAATGAGAATTGTCTGTATATTCCTCAACAAAGAGGAAAACAATAGAAGAAAATGAAGCCTAAGGACAGAGAATGGAACAGTAGGCACTAGAATATATGAAAGTGAAGAACAGACAAAACATTATTACCGTTTTTTAAGTCTGCCACACCAAAAACTGATATTAGCCTCTGGTCTTTGGCCTTCAGCTCTTTGGCTTCCTCTTTATTATTTTGGACGTTTGCTTCTGCCTCCATGGTCTCACTTAATGCCAGCTGTAGTTTCTTGCTTCTTTGTTGACGTCCACTTCTTTGTCCCATCAATGATATTGCACAGAGACAGAAGGACTGCAGAAAGACACAGAAAGATCAGAACGAGGGGGAGCACCCAGAATCACAAAATTGTATTTGATACCTCCATGATGAAAAAGCTGGAATGACAATAAAATTAGTAAGATTACTGTAACAGCATTTGGTATATTTTAATTAACATGGGTATTGAAGGTATGAGGGCTATTGGCAAGGTAACAAACATGGAGCTTGATGGCAACTGAACATCCTGTCTTCCTTTTGTTATTAAATAAATAAACAAATATTCAGTTCCACAGAAACAGTTCCACCTAGCCAGGGAACTCCAGATGAAGATTTGGTAAATAATACTATTAAAATTGTCCAAATGGAAGATGTTGCAAAGCTCATCTATTTAGTAAAAGTAATGCTCTATCACTCAAAGTATCCCAAGTACTCAAAAGGGCAAATTTCACCTTCTCTAGCCTTCTGAGCTGATAAGTATTTGTTTGTTTCCTGTACTGGGCTCTCCGTATTGTTTTTAAGCACCTTAGTGGCAGCTCTACTTTGGCACTTTGGACTGTAATTTTCTAAGATATTTAAGCACCTAAATATCTGTTTCTTTTTATGCTCTTTCAAGTGATCACAGGTAAAGTAACTGTTGAAGCAAAAGAACTATTATAATGCCTTGGTTTTCAAGGAAGTATTGAACAGACCATTACTCTGACAGTCTTTTATGACTCAGCTACTGGCTCTTCAAAGAAAAGTTAAAAAAAAAAAATCACCAAACTAAAGCAAAGTAAAAATACACAAACAAAACAATGTGACAAATGTTCAAATGCAATTACACAAAAAATGAAACTTTTTAAAAGCTCACCTCCAACAGGGAGGCAAATTCAGAAAAAAAAAATATATAATTAGAGAAGCTTTCACAGGGGGAAAAAAAAAACCATCAAACAAATGCTCAGAAATTTTTATTTTAGAAATATTAAACAGCACATAAAATGAACCTGAGGACAGATGCTGGAAGAATGAAGAAAAGACACCAAGAAAGGGAAATAAGCAAAAATCCTGGCTCTGCCTTTCACAAAAAGAAAATCTTCACTTTAAAAGCATGTTATTTTTCAGGTTAACTGTGCCTAATGTTAAATAACAAACTTTTCTGAAGAATTTACCAGGTAGGGAAACTAAAAATGGATTTTTTTTTTTCCCCAAGTATTACCTTTAAACTTAAGTATGCTTTTTCCCAACTGAACTTTTGATTCTTTACTTCTGAAGATTACTTTTGCACTCAGTGTCATACACTCAGGTTCACTAAATATTGCTGAATTTGCTGAGGAGTTTTATTTGGGGGAAAAAAATTAACTCATGCATTCAAAGATAAATTCAAGAATATTGCTTTTTATATACAAACACGGTGTTTAGAACAGCTGCACAGGAAAAGATAATTTAGATTCGATTTCTTCCTCGGCAAAACAGACTCTGAATTCACACTGCCTCTTCCCCTGGAAATTATTTAATGGGGCATTCAGGTTTCTGGAAGCCCAGCTGGAGCGGGAGCCCATCTTTGTACAGCCAGAGCCAGTGGGTTTAGTTGGTGTAACATCAGCCACAAAGTAAGTAATGCTCACAGACCAAAAGGAGGGGGCAGACAGGACAGAGGTAGCTAAACAACAGCTAGGGATGTACCAAGGATGGAGCAAACTTGCAAGACCCAGCTCTTGGCAGGATTAAGGGTGGGGTGAAAGAGCAAGCTTAGAGCTAAAAGGCTTTGGGTGACTTGAGAAATAGGTGGAAAGATATTAGGGCAGGAAGGAGCAGGTGGATACAGAGATGGGAGTATTTGAGTCTCTGGTTCACTGAAACTCTCCCCCAGGCACTAATAGCAGGAACTCCAGTACAGGAGCAGGGACACAAACACAACTTCCCAACCCTTGCACGGAACTGCCTCATTTTGGCTATCGGAAATACAACCAACATTCCTAAGATGTGCCCTTGACCTGTATAAATATATATATAAGAAAAAAAACTGGTGTGTGAGCATAGGCTCCCCTCTTGCCCCCGATTTCTCCTCTCTCACGAGGAGCAGGGTTGTTTCTCAGTTTCCTTTGCAGGTCCGGGGTAGGACTCAGCACTGCTCCCTCAGCGCACGTGGCTTCGCTCAGCCGAGCGACCACGCTAGTGAGAAAAGATAGCAGCAACACCCTCCTCATACCCTGCACCCTGCAATCAGCTAGCCCTCCTACTCCAACCCTGCGTCCTCCCTTCTACTCCAGCCTGCTCCACAGCCTATCTGCCCTCCCAAGACACCGGCCCCTCATGACAAACACCCAATGGTCCCTTCACACCCCCATACCACAGCCTGAGGAGGACCACCACCTCCGTCTCTTGTCACCTTTTCCCTGCCGTCACCTCTCCTTTCCCCTCAGAGGTATCTTGGGGAGCAGGTGGCCAGGGGGATGCCGCTGGAGCAGGAGGTGGGCTGCGAGGTAGCAGCCCTGGGGACAAGATGGCAGCTCTGGGGACAAGGTGGCAGCCTTGAGGTGCTCCTCGAAGTGCCGCCGCAGGGACTCCAGCCCTTCACCTCCACACTTCTCTTGGATGCGACTGAAACGAGACTTCCCGCTTTGCTGTCAAACTATGCATTTGTTCAGCTCCTTTTTTGCCCCCCTTCTCCTTTTTTCTTTTCTCCTAGTGCACGGTGGCTCTGGCTCGTCCTATCTGGCAAACCAGCAATAAGATTTCTTACCAATTCC
>NW_010143548.1:0-18879 GCF_000699245.1 Pterocles gutturalis
ATTTCGGGGGCTTTGTTTATCTGCCTCCCTGCTGCAAATCAAGGCTCTAAGACATAGCCCGGCACTCCTACGAGGTTTCTAGTGGGGCCCGCTAGCCTCCTTTATATTTTATCTTTTTTTTTTTTTTTTTTCCTCCGGATCGGTTGTTTTTTTTTTTCCTCACGATCGGTTGTATTTTCTATCAGCAAATGGCAAACTTCTCAAGTGCACGGGCTGAGCTGTGGGGATAAGTGATGAGTTGAAGGGAAGAGACCTCTCCCCTCCTTCCAGTGCGAGTACCTTGCCTGGCAGGGCTGGAGCCAGGGGCACCTCAGCACACTTGGGGAACCCAGGCGACAAAATCCACTTGGAAAGGAAAAGATTTTCCAGTGAAAAAGAGTGTAAGCTATTACACGGATCGTGCTGCCTTTGCTGCTTTTACAGCATGCAGCGCATTTTGAATGTTGATTGAAACAAACAATAATTTAATACGCTTCAGGTTTTATTTAATGGAGTCCAGTATGTCTCTTGAAGAGCCATCAAACTTTGCCATTCAGGCAGTCTGCTTCAGCTCCACAACTGAATCCTATGGATGTTGGTGGCATCATGTTACTTTCCTGTTGGTTTTAGGAAAAGTTGAACATTTAGAGAAGACTGCCAGAGTTAAAAATGCAAGGGGCAGCAAAGGAAAGTAGTGGTAAGAGCCAGTTCCTGACGTGGACAAAATGAGAATAAAAGTTACAGTAGTCTTCTGAACTGCAGTTTGTGTTTGCCTCGTGTTCACAACGTGTGTGTTAGGTTAGACAGCTCTCTCAGATATTCCACCGGAGTGACATTTAAAAAAAGCCCTCCAAAAGAGTGAGGATTTTTTTTTTTTTTAAGTACTTTGGGTCTGTGAGTAAATACAGGGTTTGTTTGAGAACATCAACTATTTCCTGTAAATTGTGATGCTGACAAGACTGTCTGGAAATGATATCAACACTTTGAAAGTTTTTTTTTTTTCGTTTTTAACCACTGAATGAAAGTTTGTTAATAACATGGTCAAACCAAACAAGTGGAACCTTTCTCTGTAGCAGTGAGAAAGAAAAAAAACCTGACTTTTTCTTTTTTTCTCTTGAAATATGTGTACCTGCTTGAGGTTTGCCACATAGAATCAATAACCCTGGAGTTCAGTAGTGCATCAGTGCCTACGTACAAGTTAATCCTCGGGCTGTTTGGGACAACAGAAGTCTGCTTCACCTTTTTAAGACCAAGAGAGATTAGATATGAGAAGACTAGTCAGCTCATAATCCAATTTATTGCTCTTTTTTTGTTACATATAATAACTTTTCTCTGTTTGAAGCTTTGCATATACATAGTCACAACAAAGTAAGTGAAGGGCAAAGTTGCATCAGCTTTTAAGTTTACATGTTTTGCCTGTGATCCTCTAAAACAGACTTTAAATAGCACTGGGCAACCTTTGTGTGTGAGAGTATGGCTTTATTTTTTTCATAATAATGTTAATAAAGGAAAAAAAATGTAAATGACAACTTCAGAGATCTGAGACTTCTTTGGGCATCAAACACTTACGGTGCAGCCAGGTTATCCTCTTCTATTTTTCATGCATTTTTAGCATAATTTGTACGATAGCTTTGTGGGTTGCCTTATGTTTTTATCGGTGATCGAGTCAATTCAGTATTATTTCATGAATCCCTGGCAGGACCATTTTTCTATCATGTGTTGTCTATCGTTCGTAGTAAACTTTCATAGTACACACTATTACCGTGCGTGCTCTGGCTGCGTGCGAAGAATATTATTATTCACATATTGTGAATGTGCATTAGTAACAGCGTAGCACTAATTCCTGTGTGTGGTCTCGGGTGTCTGTGAGATGCAATGGTTGCTTGCTAAATCTCTGTATTTCAGTCATATTATATTTTCATGCTAGCTGACACATAGGTTTTTATATTTTCAAAGCATTGTGCAAACAATGACTAATTACTTTCTGTTCATGCGAATTACCTCTTTTAGCACTTTATCAGGCAGTTGCTTTGAAACAAAACTATTTTACATTACAGTGTGAAAGAGTTAAAAAATTAGCAAAGGCGTTTAGGAAAAACCCAAAATTTTAATTACAAACAGGCAACTTTGGGTATGTATTTAAATTGTTCTTTTTATGTGGAACTTTCCTTCTAAGTTTGGGGGGTGTACATGTATGAATATTTATGTCTCTTACAAACTCTTGACAATATTTTAATGTAATAATCTTAATAGAAACGTTCTCAGATCTTAACTGCAGCCACACTGGCAGTATCGCTTTAATACAAGTTTGTGGGTAACACCAAATATAACATTGTGAGAAAGTTTATGGTTAAATATTTTTGAACATGACAGGCTGGGAATCTGACAACCCTTTTTGTTAGGTGAAAGTAAAGTGGAAATAAATTACGTTTTTAATATCGTTTCAGTTGAAACAAACTGCCACCTGGTAGTAAAAGTATTGGCCTTGAACAGAAATATATTCTGATTAAGATATTCTAACTGGTGTGTAAAATGAAGCCATTCATTCGGTAAACTGACAACTTTCCAGTTGGTGTTTGCCCTTGCTTAATTTAGTTTCCTCAACACAACTAGTGAGGTAGTCTGGGTCTGGTTTTGGCAGTCCCGGGCGACTGTAAACCTGGGCATTTTTGTCCCAAATATTACACCTCACAAGTTAAAAAGCAGTTGGTTAAAAAGAATAGCAGGCAGGTAGAAGAAGAAGAGAAAAAGTTTCTTTTTTGTTTCTGAAACTTTCTAAAGTTCTTACCTAGTAAGAAAACAATGCTATTTTCAAATACTGGTGATTAATACTATAACCAGTGTAGTCTGCACCCATCTATTGTATAAATACCACTGCCTGTTGACCTTTGGATACATTAATTACAGCATATCTGGTCTAGGTTCTACTATTTTTGTCTGTCCAGAAGATAAATAAAAGTGCCCTTTCCAGTCCTCCTGGAGAAGAAGAAGAACTTTTTTTCTTGGTACTGTCATGAATTATGGAGCTCTTTTTCCTACCCTGTGCCAATGAAGTTCTCTTTTGACTTTAAAAAGATAAGCTTGCACCCAAAGAGAGCATATTTGATTACTTTAAGACTATTTTTGCTGCAGTTTTTATGGTACGTAAAAACTTTCTGGGCTTTGCTTTTTTTTGGATTGTGTGTTTGTTAATTAAAAGAAAAACACGTAATGAGCTATATCAGATGATGTGAAGGATTAAAGTACAATCGCACCATTAAATACCAAATGTTTACAAAGGCAAGACATGCAACTACATTTTTCAGATTATACTTATTATTCGCTTCTTGATGTTGTTTTGCACCTAATCAATAAAGGGCCTTTGAGAACGCAGCTCCTTAGCCAGTTGTGTACATGCCCAGGACGTAAGAAATACTGCTGGGGCAGAGGAGTGCGGGGGGGAGAGAAGCGGCAGCATATTATTCTGCCTTCTTGTCATACAAACCAAGGCTCAAATGAAAGATGGAGCAATGGGAGAGTAACTACCATGGTCTCGAGTTAAGTCCCCAGTGGACATTTTGTCACACCCCAAAAGCGTTGCACAACTGAACACCATTCCACTTGATGTGTCGTCCAGAGTCGGAGGAGTCTCTGATTTGGCGTCATGGGGTTTAGAAGACTGTGATTTAGGTGAACTGGCATAGCTGCGTGTAAGAAACTTTGTTTAATAGCCATCTATGTTTTATTCATGTTCTGTGCTATCGGTTTCTTATTTTCTTGTACCTTTAAAGTGGTTCTTTAAAATTTAATAATAACAGCACCAGTGGAAAATGCATCTAAAATTTAATAGAAATTGCTAATCTTTCTATCAGTGGTTTTTATTACGGTCCTGCCGCATTAACTACAGAATCTTACTCCTGCTGCAGATCTCTGTATGTGAATTTAGAAAAGCTATGGAGAGAAAATTATTCATTAAATTGCATAGCTGCCACAAGTGGTACTTCTGTAGATCATTCCTACAGAACCCAGTTGGTTCCATCCCGTAAAGTTCAGTGGAACTTTTCTGTGCTCATAGGGGATGCATGTGAGTATAGCAGCTACAACTGGATTATTTCTGCCTTGAAAATAGAATTATTTGAGTTGCAAGTTTTAGTCCTAATGGTCATTTTTACTTTCTTAGCTGCAGTTCACGTGTGTCTAATTTCTTGTAAGTCTGATTTCTTTCCAGGCTCAGATCGACTTTTTTTTTTTCTCTCCCTTAAATTTAGTTTAAAATATTTAATTTTTAAAATGTTACTAGCCCTTTAAAAACCTGTATTAAATGCTTTACAAGTGGCTAGACACCTTCCCTGGTGGTTTAATTTATACAAGCAGGAAACTTTCTCTCCTTGTTTCTCTCTCTCTTTCTTGTTTTCTTTAAACCAACTGACGTAATGCCAAACTTTGCTTTAAAAGAACAGACAGAAGTAATTGGTAGCTTTTAACTTTTAATAATGTTCTGGATTGGTTTTAGTGGCCAAACTGCCATTTTTTTAAAAATTCAAGTAAAAACGGGCTTGTGGCCTGAGGAAGAAAGGCCCTGTTGATGCAGTTATTTTTATTCTTGTTTTTCAATCTGTTATTAAAAATCTTTCCTGCTGAGCTCTGCTGGATTTCTCCAATTGCTCTTTGTGATGGCTGGTGCATTTCAGGTTACAGTAACTTAAACTATTTTCTGATTTTTATTTGTGTTGTGTTTTTTTTTTTATTTTTTTTTTTTTTCCCTGTGGGCATTTTGAGATGCTTTATCCTCTTTCTTTTTTTAGTTTGACCCCCCCACCCTTACCCCTTCTCTCTTACCGAGCACCCAAAGCCTTCTTTTGGAGAAACAATTTATTTTGATTCCAAGGGGAATAGTATGTTAAACATATATTTGGTGGCAGTTCAGTATTATTTTCCTAGTGTGAGAGCGTTTTGCACCTGTTAGTGTTGCTGGTTGGGAAGATATTCACTGCCCATTGCAGAAGACAGGAGAGATCCTATCTTGAAGAGCGGCCACTTTCTGTGCGCTCTCCACCCCATATTTTAAAGCTAAACCAGATTTTAAAATATGTTTAGTAATAGTCTGGAGTGATCTGTATCTATTTGTATTTATGCTGATATTAGAAACAAGAAAACTCAACATAAGGATTTTAAAAAATTAACTATTTTTAAGAAAATCCAGTTTACTGTCTTGTCTTTTCTTTCCTAATTTCTTTATTTTGTTTATAGAGTTTTCTGGCTTATTTCTTTAATTTCTCTTCTATGTCTGCTGGGGTTTTGAACACAAGCAAACTTTCTACGGTAAAAGACGGAGTTGGGCAATAGACTTTCTTGACGAAGTTGACGTCAGGACGACTTCATAAGTTGGCAAGTAGGGAAATCGTTCAAAGACCAAGTTGGCTTGTGCCAGTTTTCCCTTCCTTTAGGGGAGACACTCCACCCAGTAGGAGGTTACCCCACCCAATGTGGAGAGCTATAATTCAGTGGCAACACTTTAAATGTCAATCCTCCCTAGGGTTTAAACCCCAGACTTGTCTTGCCTCAATCTTTATATTTAATCTAACATTCAATCTGTTGAAGTAACATCTCATCTTCATAAGCACTTTTTGGGCCTGATCCTGCAATTCTCATTCTTGAAAAATACTCATTGACGTCAGGGGACTTTTGAATTCAGTAAAGGCTGCAGGATTGGCCTCTGCAGTTGTGTGTGTCTGTGTCTGTCTGTAAGTAAGATTGTGTCTGCTTGATGAATATTGTATAATCCTTGTTGTTAAAGATTAAGTTGTAAAATACTTCCTTTGTAGTCTTAAAAATCTGAAGAAGTTCTGGGGCTGCAATGCTGTAAAACAGATTTTCCCCAATGAGTGAGGTGTACTTATTTTTATTTAACCTTTTCTCAGATTAAAATATGAGTTTAAAAGGTCCCAGCTCTGAAGAATTTAAGGCATTTCTGCCATTTCTCTATATTTCTCTATATCATGTTGCAGGCTTATTTTTGAATACCGCTTTTTTCAGTTTTTTTGTCTCTGAAGGAAAATGAACGTAGCAGCCTGTAGCTTAGTGCCCGCAACAACTCTTGGGGTACTTAGATAATACTGAGAACTGCCAAGGTAACATTTACATGTTGTTGACTTTGAGAATACCCCAAAACTAATTTTTATAGGTACGTTTTACTTCATTGTGGCGTCTGTTCTCAAGCATCCTTTTCACATCTCCCACTAAATTTAGTGGGGCTGACAGTGCAGGGGGGAAGATACAATTTGGTCTTGTAAAAATGTTATAGAAAAAGCACTGATGTGTTCATTTCTCTGCAGTTTGAAAATATGCCAGCATTTTTAGTTTACTAATATATCTGGAAAAAATTCTGTAAAAAATGATGTTAAAATTCATCAGTGCGCTTATGTATCTCAACACGATTTACTTAGACAATATGCTTCAGTTTTGCCTCAAACCATTTCAAGCCACCTCTGGTCCTAGAGCGTACCAGTTCTTGGTTCCTCGAAGATTAAGCATGACAGTTTCTATTATATAATGAACAGCAGAATTGTTTGAACAAAGGTAACATATTTTGATTTGTGTACTTTTTTTTGGCAGCTGGCACTAGTGTAAGTCTAAAATGAGTGGTGACCTAACAGTGTAAATATCTGAATGTTCTTGAAACACACAGTATAGATGTAATGTGTTTAAATCATTGAATCTATCTACCTATATTATATAGAATGTGTATGTATGTGTATATACAAAGCCGTAAATGGTGTGTTCTGCTATCTGTAGCCTTCAAATGTGTATCCTTTGGGTATTCCTGACCTACTTTGCAAAGTCTGCAGGTCTAAAATACATACTGAAACTTAAAAAATTTAAACATAGAGCTTGGTGGTTCACAAAAAAAGCAGAAGGGAATTTTTGCTAGTAGTTAATTAAAAAAAAAAAAAATAGCATACACTGCCCAGACAGATACCTTGCAGACTGCTTTTGGATATCCCAGCGACTTTACTGGGATTATTTTAAAAAACAAATTCTCAACTGATCTAAAAAAAGTTTGAAGTCGATACTGAAGTTAAGTATCGCCTAAAATTCCTATGTGCAGATGTGGTTTAATGTTTAATGGAAGTTAAATGAGGTGGGATAAAGCAATTTTCTTTGAGGGCAGAAGATTTTCAGTGTTTCCAAAGTATGATTCTTTTTAACTTTCTCACACACCACTCTTCAAGCAAATGCTGAGAGTTACGTGGAACATCATCCAAAACTTACCAGGCAGATGAAACGCTGCTTCGTGATTCGGTTAATGAAAGAAAGACACCTCCAATTTCAGCTTCCTAGTCTGAACATGGTTTGCTTTTCTATTTAGCGTTCTCTTTTTTAGGTGTATTAAGTGTACTCATCAGACGTTCTCCAGCTGCAGTTGCAGAGTACAAACCAAAAATGCAATACATGCCGGTCATTGCCGACCTTTCCCCTCCTGCACACATAGATATGGACACGCATGCACACACACAATTAATAAAGTAAACCTTGCCCCAAATACCTGAGGCAAAAGCTTGTGAAAATAGATTAGCCTTACTGGGTGCCTTGCAGGTAAACAGTATCTGACTCTGCTCTGAGAAACGGGAGAGGAGAGCTCCCGAGCAGAGGCTGCCTGCCCGCGCCGCCCTGGCACCCGCCTCTGGATGCTCACATCTGGGGGCTGTCAGTATAAATCCCACAGCTCATTTCAGCTGTCACAGTGGCAGGAAGGGAAAAAAACCAACCAGTAACTCAGGTCTCCTATTTACTGTATATACTGTTTTCCTTCTGTGGCCTGCTCCAGACATCTGAAATTTATGCCATTTGATTAGTCTCTTTCCACGTTCTTCAGATCTGGAGTTTTCTTTAGAACTAAACTCCTGTTTGCATGTTATATCTATCACAAAAAAAGTAATAATATAATTGATTAAATTAATCCTATAATAGTTGTTTGAGTATACTGTAGGAGTGTAAATAATTTTGTGGCACTGAGCTCATATTTCCCATCTTATGAGGGGGTAAGATCAGGAGTTATCAGCAACATATATCTGAGTCATTCAGCGACAATAAATCTGTAACAAGTACCCACCCTTTGCACACCCGGAGATACTCTCCAAGGCTGTTGAAATTCTGCACACACCTGTATCTTACGTGTAAGTCCATCAGCATGAATAGCAGATGTATCTTCCACTCCAATCAGTTAGTATTGCTTCCTCTGTTAGGCTACAGCAGCAGCAATCAAAGCAGTTCATGGACAAAAAGTTAGATTGCCACCTGGTTAAAAAAGGCCCCCAAGGTTGTCTTCTCCCCCGAAAAAGTCCTGAGGAATCGTTAATTGAAAAGAAATGTGGGGTACGGCTCTGACTCCAGCTCTGCCACAGTTCAGGATACAAAGCATTAAGCGCTTCATCTATATCAGGTCAGGAGTGATCATGCATAATCCACTTTTATCTAGGTATCATTCTGTCATATGTAAGGTATGCTCTGCCTTGTTGTCTCTGTTACTCTGCCTCTCTGTTTCTCCTTCATGCCCGTCGCTCTCTCTTTGGCTGCTATATGCACGTACATACATTCTAAAAATACATGGAAATGGAAGTCCATCTGTGTTGCATAATTTTTTTACAAAAACACCAGTGTTCGTATTGTTCTTTCTCTGAGCCCTTAATGAGTTTAAAGAATTTAATGTGACTTAATGAGGGTTCTTATTCTATTTCTGACACAGAGACTAATGAGGGAAAAGTAGAACAAATTGAAAACCAACTTTTACTTGTGGTTAGTTTCATGATGTCATCAAATGCAGGATATTGCAACTCCTGGAAAAGTTTACAAATCTAGGCAAGAATCCATTTTGCATCACTGCCCTTCAGTTGTTTACGACATGAGGTTTGCTAGTGAGAAAATAAAGTTTATCACAACTTGATTTTTTGTATTTTTTTTTAACATTTGGACTGATTTTATTTTTAGGCGAATGTTTTTTACGAAAGTGAATCTAACCTGCAACCTGTGGGAAACTTAAGTATTACTGAAGACTGATTAAACCCCTCTGTTTATGGCCCTGATCTCGCCCTGTACTTGCAAGGGACAAAACTTCTACCAACTTCATGTAGAGTAACATCAGATCCTCATCGGGAAACTTCCTAATTATGTTGCAGCTTAGTGAGAGAACTGTGGTTTTTGGGGATCCATGTTGCACTTTCTTACAGTTTGATACTTTCAGTCAGTTTCCCTGGACTCAGGATACAGTAACAAGATTTTGTAAGGCTCCATCTTGCATTTTTGCTGCCCTGCTCAACATGGTCAAGTGGTTATTTCCACCGGCTGAGGTTGCCCTTCAGTAGGAGCACGGTTTGGTCTCTCACTTTTGAAAGTGATTCTTTCAGTTTGAAGTCAGTTCACTTTCCAAGGGGGTATGAAAATAAAAAGTAGGTTTAGATAGTGCACCTGCTTCTGAGCCCTGCTGCTGCTCACGGGCTTCACCGCTACTCTCTCCACGGCTCGCAGAAGTAGCAGTGGAGCGACTGAAGCTCCTATATTACACGTATATCGGTGTAAGGAGGCTATAACGCCCTTGTAAAGCTGTATTCCATGCCATAGGCTTCAGGATATTTTTGACAGGCCAAGGGAAGCACAGAATGTGCTTTCGATGTAACCAGGCTGCAAAAAGTTGCAGCACAGCAGATGAAATGCTTTTCTATACCACCTGATTTTTTTCAGCAATTGTTAGTATTTTAACAATATCAGATAAATCATACACTGGTGTGATTTCTTGGGTTGACGTTAACCCTTGGCTCTTCTGCTGTTGCTCAGCATATCATGTCTGAACTATGATGGTTTTTATTGCTTTGCATTTTATTTTTTTACAATTAGTTGCTGGTTTCATGTTGTTGACTGCAACATGAGATAGTTCAAATAAATTAATAAGAATTTGAATTGGAAATAGGGGCATTTTTAAGCAACTTTCTTGAGCATTATCATGCAAACAGAAAAAGAGAGTAAGTTGTTCGGTTGGTTTTTATGTATGTATATATGTGTTTGTGGTTTGTTTTTTTCTTAATGAAGGTTTTCATAATTTGATAGTTCAGCAAACATGAGTATGTTCTGAAAACATTTCTCACAGATGGCAGGTCTGAGTCAATAGCTCTTAGGTAGACAGGTTTTTTTACAGTGTACAGAGTCTAGAGTTGAAAAACTTTTCTGGAGTTTAAAACCATTGGAAAGTAAGATTTATTGGACCTTAAATATCCCAGTGGTGCAAATTTATTTGGTGTTCATGGCAGTCTCAGCTTAGCTTTCCTTAGAGATTTGCTGTGGTACTGCATTATCTAAGGAACGTTTCAAATGCATTTATCTAGCTTTTTTTTGGCTTATCTAGCTTTTTTTCCTTCAGTCCTTTCTCAATTTTTATTTGCACATATGAAAATCTTTACTAACAAAGGTGACCTGGCAGCTCTGCTGAACTTTCTGGTGCAAAACATTTTACTTGAATGGGATAAAATTAAGAATCTGAAAAGCTGGCATTTTTAAAGATTTCCCTTTCAATAGTGGAGTGTGACAGTGGCTAGTTGTCAATGGGAAAGAACTTAAAAAATAGTCACAGGAGAAAGAAAAAGCAGCTGTGGAATTTATTTTACTGGGTGAAAGGAGACTCATGGTTAAGCAAGCTTTACCTTCTTGGGTTTTCAGGATTTATTGCCCAAAAGACACATCCCTGAATAGAAAGAGAACGAGGATATTGTAAAATCGCTCATGACATGAAGTGCTCTTGCTGCATGTGAATACAATTTATTTATTTTTTCTCTCCAGCAAATTGTGACTTTCTTTGTCTTGTCAGAAGGAATTTCAGATGAAACCTTACCAGAGTAACGCTGCCATAAACCCCGCACTCCTCAGCTGGAGCAGCGCCGTACAGTCCGTGGTAGTTCTCACCGACCTACTGTGCTGCTTTCAGTCAGGAACGGGACTGCCCCGACTTTGCGTTTGCAGAAAAAGTACCGTTTTCTTAGAAAACGCGCTACATGAAAGAAGGAAGGGCAAGAATGAGAGCGGAGAGAGCACTCTGATATATGAGCTGAGATTATGGATGTTGTAATGCCATTTATTGTAGGATACTATAGAAAAATCACATTGGGACTGGAGTTCCCGTGGATTACCATGCGATATTTATTACCGTTTTCCTGTGTTTTCCCTGGTTAGGATCTAATCCTTCAGTGTCTGGAGCTGTGTGGAGTTAAGAATTTGTCCATTCAGAGAGGAAAACCTTGCCAGCTCCAGGATTTCACTATTTCACTACCTGTATTTATTTATTCCCCCTAAAATTTCCCAGAGCGAGGGGATTGAGAGCAGAAGGCAGAGATGGGGGATAGGTAAACGGAGGGGACAGCAGAGGCACGGATCTGCTCAGTAAACAGTATTTAGTGATTACTGTTTACTGCAGTTGTGTTTCTGTGAAGCAACCTGCATGCAGCCAGCGCGAAGGAATGAGGCGAAGTTGTGTGCAATTCTGAGGTGACTAAAAGATGGGCTTGTGACATACTTTTAGCAAAAACCATTTTCGGTTGCCCGGTACCCTCCCCAAGTGCTATAATTTTGCAAGTGACACATTTGATTATGAGCAGCCATCAAAACGCTCACAGGCATCTTGTTTGAAAGAAGAATGTGCTTGAATTAAATATTTGCAGGTCAGAGAAATATGTTGATTTGTTCTTTTAATTTGTTCTTCAGCATCCTGCCCTTTTTCAGTTTCTGTGATAATTGCTCAGTTTTGGAGTTTATTTAACAGAGATGATAAAGTCTATACTTTTGCATTCCTTACGTGGGCAGAGCTTCCATTTGCTTCCTTGGGAGAGTTGGTCAGAGCAAGAGCTGCCGCCTGTTTTTGCCTTGATATGGAGAGGATGTGGTTAGTATAAGGGTGCCCTCATCCTCAAAGCTCCCTTACTGTGATGAGCTCTTTGCTTCCTGGAGAAGAGATTTTCAGTCCGATTTCCAATCCCTTCTGTCAAGTTTTAGGGAACAGTATGAACCATCCTATTAGAACTGGCAGTGAGGAAAAGGAAGGGAATCCGGGCACATCTCACCTTCGCGTTAGGGGGAATAAGATATAGAAAGCCTCTGCTGAGCTTGCCTGGTAATTCTTTGGTTATCATCTTCTCATGATGGAATACTCACATAGAAAAAAACACAGGAGTTAATGTTTACTTTTTGGATGCTTTATCGTCAGGCAGAGAGAACAGACAGTTTCATGGTTAAGTGCCTAAAGTTGTTTTTGGCTTTGCAGTTGTTGAATTAATCACTGCAAAGCTAACTAATTGTGTACCTTTTAAACCTCCCCCCCCATTAATGAAAGGGAGATATTTTGCTCTTTCTGACTTCGGAGTTATCACATTAACTGCTAGCAGCAAGCTCTTCAGCTTTTACTTTCTTAAGATATCTCAGTAATCATAGATGATTAATTTACTCACTGATTTAGTTATTTATGGCTTTCAGTGCCCATGCTATAGAATTGGCAGAGGCATTTTAAAACACTTTTAAAAATTGTGTCGAAAACGCTGGCTCCTTAATTCTGAATTTACAGATGTTACTGCTGTTTCGATTTGTGAGACATGATCTTGTTTTCTTACTGAGGTGTTTCTTAGAATTTAGAGTTTCAAGGGATTTCAAAAATTTGTTACCTTTTTTTCCTCCTTAAATGTTAAGACGTGGGCAAAAAAATGACAAAGATCTCATCTTTATGGTGTGTTGTGCATCTGGGATGATAGAACTGCAGGCTAGTTACTCCCTGGTTTTAAAGAAGAATGAAACAGTCCTTGTGAAGTTTGACTTTATTTCTGGCAACATTTTCATAGAGTTTTATTATGGCAAAGACAGAATCAAAGGATGAATGGACAAAGTTGGGATTTTTGCCACTTGGTTGTTTTTTCTGAAGCTGTGTAAGCTTTTTTTTTTTTTTTTTTTTTTAATAAAAAAATAATGTAGAATGCAGTGTTTCCCACAAGAGCACCTTCACAGATTTAGCATAAAGTGCATTTTAATTCAAAGACACTGGTACATTTCTTAAGGCTTTGAAAGCACTAATCCAACAGGTATATAAAGCTGTAATGATAAATATGATGCTTTTTTTATATCTAACATTGTTAAAATACATGATTTATCTTAGTGCGTGTTCAGATTAATGTTATTTATTTAAGATATCAAACTTACTTTGCATTTTAAATACAAGTCTCAGTTTCTCAGTTTGCTTTTTTTTTCATGTCAGCTGGCTCATTTCAACTCATAAACAAAAGTTTCACTTCAAGAACTTTTTATAAGTTAAAAAAAAATTCTAATTAGAGTTGGAAATTTTGTATATATAACTAAACTAACAAGTCTGTGTTTTGTATGGGAGAGGCTCTAGCGATATTATTTTTCTTAGGGTCCACATTATTGAAGGCAGGACTAATGACAGTGAATCATGCACACTGTCTATTAACGTAGGCCACTTTCAGCACTATATAAATAGTATTGTAAATACGCGTCTGCGAAGTGTCTGCAGTTACATGGTCATTGCACAGAGTCCTTCTGTGCTCTCCTAACGACGTATCTCTGCGTGTATCACATCTTGCTAACCAAGGCAGCATACTGCAACTGCTGTTCCTCTTGAGGAGGTGTCTATAAAATGAACACTGCAAAACCAAAATTTTGGGATGGCTTTACGCAGAACACATGGGTGTACTGTTGCTGAGTCTTTTAATACCCGCCCGCTCCTTTTCCCCGCACAGGGCTAGCCGCATCAGATGAGCTGGGTGTCAGTGTGAAATGCAGGCTGGTCCTCTGAGTGGGGCAGAAGACAAAGTATGACTTAAATCAGCAGGAGGTTTCTTGGCTTTCCCAGAGGGGGATGTAGGCAAAGACTAGTGTGAAAAGACCATTATTCCTACCAAAAGTCTAAAAATGTGGTGACTACACCAGCAGCAGGTTCTTGAATTTTCATCCGCTGCAGTAACAGGGCCTTCATCCCAAACTTGCTTCCTAAACTTTACTTTTATTTCAGCAGACAGCCACGCCAGCGCTGTCAGTTCCCCCGTTGTGTTTGCAGGGTAGCCTGAAATCTGAACGTGCGCTGCTGGGTGCCCACGGTAGCCGAGGCCCTTTCCCTGCGCTGTGCCTTGGAGCCTGTTCAAGCCCGTGGTGGGAACCCAGAGCTGTTTGTGGAGCCCAATCCTTCCATGGGGCTAGAGAGGCTGCAGGCTCAGGGGAGACCAGTGCATCCCCAGGCCACCTTCGCCCCCAGCAGCTCCTGTCCCTCCATGGTGGCCTTGCCGTGTCCTTTGGGCGGCTGGGGCTGGCTCCCGTCCCAGGGACGCTCCTTTGGGTGTGCTGGTGGCAGCTACTGTGTGTCCAGGAGCGTGGCTGGGAGCTGGATGCTTGGGTACCTGTTGGATGTCAAGAGGGGGAGTGAGCACTGGATTTGGGGCCCCCCACCCCCTCTGCAGCAGGCGGTGCAGGTGGACCGCACGTTTTGGGCCCACGGCGCCGTGGTGTCCCTGGGGAGGGAGGGGAGCCCGTGTCTAGCAGCAGGAAAAAACAGGAGAGACAGGGATCTCCTTTTCAAAAGGAGTTTTTTTTCTTCTCACCTCTATTCTTTATTCATAAACCTAACGCAGTTCCACAATTCCCAGACATGTAAAGCTGCAGGGCTTTTTTTGTTTTGTTTAAATCTTTCTGAACCAGCCAAATTTTTGGTGTTGGCACGAGGTGCAGCCAGTACCCGTGGCCTTCCAGGGCTTGCTTGGTCTAGAAGTCTGCAGATGTTTTCTGCTGGATCTGGCTATTAATGAACAAAAAAGATTTTGGCGTGCTTATTTTTTTATTTATTTTCCAGGGGAAAATGCGGTTTAAAATGTTGATAATTATTTTTTACGTGAACTACTCAGACTTTATGTGACTGTATGGGAAAATGAATGCTCATCAGTTTAAAAAAAATTTCTTTATTCATAAAGCATTCATATTTAAAGTGATCTGTCTTTTTTTTTTGTCCCTCCTTAATGAAAACAGGGTTTGAAGAGCATTACAAATAATTATTTTTTTTAATTACATATAGTACTTCATCAGAGTTCTTGAAGACAGCCCACTGTGATCCTCTGGTGAAAATACCAGGGCTTTTCAAGAGCTTTTTAATTATCCATTTTCACTGCTCCTCTGTGCAATATACACATAGTAACTGAAGAAAAGAAAAAAGAAAGTATTCCAGGAGGGATCCACCTATAGGTGTGCATAGGTCAAGCACATACTTCTCATTCAGAATGATTATTTTTCTTTTCCAGCCATCATGTAGTACTTCCTACCATCAAAACCCAGCTCGCATGTTCTCTCAGAGGGAATACTTATCACAAAGCTGCAGTGCATTTTAATCAAGGTTCCTGGAGTATTTTGCAAGCAGTAATTGCCTCTTAAAGACAGGATGAAGTATTATACCCATTGTACTGACAGGTGAGCCAAGGCACGGGGAATCTAAATAACTCTGCGGTGTTAGACCGAGCCAGTGGCAAAGCTGTGAGCAGAGTTTCGGTGCTTTCACGCCTGGTGCTGCTAAGATACCTTCCCCTCTAGCCACCAGTTTTCCTCTCTTAAATAGAATTTTTTCAGAGGTTGTCTTTTTTCTTACATATTATATGGCAAGTGCTGTGCTTGCTCTGAAGTTCCTCTGAAGTTGAGGTAAACCAGCGTGTGAAGGTGCTCATTTCAGGTGTTTGCAAAGCGTGAGGGCCTGTGTGGCGGGACTTCCATTTAATTCCAGACCTTCTGTTTTGCTGCTGCCCTTTGTGGCTCTGGTAGGCCACTGGATCATCCCCAAAACAGCTCGTGTTGCGTTTGTTACTGATGTATCGTCACGCCGTGAGTGACAGGAAATATTCTACTTTTCAGCACAACAGTTCACTTGCTAAATGATTCCCCAGCATGATACATGCTCTGTCTTGTGTTTAATTATCTTGTAATTATCAAAGCAGTAATGAAGTTGTGCATACGAAGTGTATAGATCAATAAAAACAACTCAAAATTATGAAGGAGCACTGACAGGCTATGAGCCCAGATATTATTTGGATGTTAGTTTCCATTTTTCTAAAAAGCTTTTGACTTTTTTTTTTTTTTTTTTAAAAACAACCTCAGAAAAAAAGGATTGAGCTTTCTTACTGTTTGTTCCTAACTGATGATGGTCACGCATACATTCTCAGTGCTTTGTGAGAGGCGGTGTAAGTGCTAGTGAAAGTTTATATTGGAGTGGACCCTAAGAATATGATCATTGTTACAAATTTATTAACACCATGAAAGATTTCCTGTCCTAAAAAGTCTGCCAGCAAACGTCATAATCCTGAGCGGGCAGAGCCATGTGGTAGGTTTGACTGAGCCCCTTTGACAATTATATCATTTATTTAACTGTCTATCTTTAGAAATTGGGAGGCTAAGCTTTGGTTTCAGAGGCATGCCGAAACTCTCGCGCTGCATGCACAGCGAGGGCAATGGAATACCAGAGTGCTCACTTGGGCTTTAACTACTAAATAATGTGGTTGCACATGACACAACAAGAACAGAGGTATAATCCTGCCCTGTGAAGCAGGTCACATGTTTCAGGTTCTCTCTGTAATGTATGCAAAGTAGCTGCTTAAATCATTATGAGTGTGTAAATCAACTTCTTCATAAACAATACCGTCAAGGTACAGTCAGGCAACATGTCTCTTGTGGGTTGACTGGAGCTGGAATTTCTTTCAGACGTTGAGGAGGTTCGTCAATACGTGTGAAGTAGATTCATCTGTTGCAGCAGTGTGGTCTCTGCAATGTTTTGGATTTCTAAGATGAATATTGCTAAGGCTCGCTTCTTCACATTGAGCTGCAATGAAAGGAGGAGGATGTGAATGAGGCAAATGCAGCCTACATGATCCGAGGCTTCCATGAAAAGTTTGCTCCTTCTTTTTCCTCTGGCTTTGTAAATCGCACAACAGATACCCATTTATTCCTCTGCATAAGTTTAGTAAGTATTCAGAGCTCCTGTTACTATATGTGTCGTACATCTGGGGAAGAAAAGATTTGTTGAGCAGTGTATTAGACTTGTATCTTCTGTTTAAGCCATCATTTCCCTGTATAGATTATGATAATGTTTTTTCTTCTGTCTTTCTTCAACCTGCTGATGTACTTTCTGTAACTCCTAAGTAAAACCTCACACCTCTTTAACCCAGTCCTCAAAGCTGGCTAGTTCAGTGGTGAGTGAAACTGAAAGCGAGACCTAATCTTGTTAAGAACCCTGCTGTAGTTCTAGATAAAATATAAATATGTGCCATTATCATTGTTATTTATTTATTATTACTATTGGGATTTGTGTTTTTTTGTGGAGTGGGGAGGGGTAAGTGCACTATATGGTCACCTCCCCACCCCCAAATGTTGTATTTTGAATCACTTTAAGTAGTTGTTTGGGATGTCTTTATTATGGTGAATCATGGTTTTAATATCTGCTTTAAACGCATGTGTGAGTTATACCAAGGCAGTGGAAGCCCTCTTTCGTCTGCTGTCATGTAACACTGCAGCATGTAAAATGCCCCTGGTTTATAAACACAGGTAGACTTTCTATGCAGAAATCCTTTCCCTTAACTGTGTGAGGGTCAGCTAGTTTTGGTTAAAAAGTGAATGCAGAGATGGTGACTCCATAAATGCAGTTTATTCTCCTTTTCCTCAGAGGTGCTGGCTCTGAGTTACGATTATCCAACATCAGTTTTAGAAGAAATACCAGTGAAACTGGCACTGGTAGGTGTACTGGATATAACTGAGGATGCTGGCAGCGGTCTGTGAGCGCTTTTCCTACCTCCTATATCTGTGCTGTGTCCTTTAGTGGTGGGAAGAAAAACACAACCAGCACTCATCAATTTTCAGCACATGTGGAAACAAAGCTAAAAAAGCAGGGGCATCCCCAATGCATTGGCAATTTGCTAAGCGCCGGAGGGCTGCATCTCATTTGCATTAAAAATGCATAGATTGCTCTTGCCTTTATCTTGGCTAGGAGGACGTGGCTAGTGGAGGCAGCAGGGCCCAAGACGGCTTGTTTTACCTGGATCCAAGTGGTTTGGATCTGGCTGGAGCGCCTCATGATGGGACACGCCGTTGCCTCAGGGGCTGTTGCGCTGCCCGGGCGCAGCTGCCGCCCCGGCCCGCTCCTGCTCAGCCCGGGCACCTCCAGGCCTTCTTAGTGGGACTGGGTTTCGGATACCCACCTCTGATAGTTAATGTACTTTTAAAAGCTAGATGGTTTACGCCAGTGTTTTTCCAGGCCTGAGTGCAAGGAGGCTGCCAGCTCTCCTGGTTGTGGGGCTGTGCAGAGGGTTGGGTGAATTGGTGCCCCACACAGAAGCCCTGTTTTTTTAAAAACCAGTTTAGTAATGAAAGCCAAAGTAAAAAAAAAAAAAAAAAAAAAAAAAGAGAGGGAAAAAAAGCCCTAGCTTCTGCGTTTTCAATAGAGATAACTGTTATCTCTTATAAAAGTCTACATAAGTGTAAGTAATTGCCTGCACTTGGCTCTGGTACAGTGGAAAAGCTGTGATCAGCAAACTGGTATTGTACTGTGCATGTAAGGGGAAATTATCGGATGATACGGGGACGTGTTGGAGTGAATGCCTCGACTTCTGTCTCCCCTACCTAATTTACACTTCTCTGCAAGTTTTTTAAAGACTTACTAGTGCCTTATACCACGTTGACATTGAGCGAAGAAAGTTTTGCTGGGATCGTCCTTAAAAAAAAAGGAAAGCAAGCAACCCAGCCCCAGCTGTAGTGCTCTATCGGCTTCCTTTGTGCAGCGTTGTAACTTCGGGGTCCGTGTCGCGACTGAGCATCCCCGAGAGGCGCCGGCGGCGGGGCGCGGTGCGGCCCCGGGCGCGC